>NW_026527013.1:0-227851 GCF_024362965.1 Panthera pardus | reverse complement strand
GCGTCTTACTTACAGGGCAGACGTTGAAGGGTTTTGCCGCCAGGGGCAAGAGCAAGAAAAAAATGTGCAGTGATACCCTGCCATTTAACATTTAACATTGTATTAGCAATGCTGGCCTGTGCAATTAGACAAGAAAAAGGCAATCGGAGACATGAGAACTGGGGAAAGAAACAGTGACACTAAATCTCTTTACTATCTCCTTTAATATGACGGACCTGGAAGATCCAAAAGACCCCATGTACAACTACAAACATTAAGAGTCAAAATAGCAAGCGATTAGAAAAAATCAACATAAAAACCCAAGAGCTGTAAAATGAATCAGTGGTGGCAGA
Source organism: Panthera pardus (assembly GCF_024362965.1). Taxonomy (NCBI): domain Eukaryota; kingdom Metazoa; phylum Chordata; class Mammalia; order Carnivora; family Felidae; genus Panthera; species Panthera pardus. Next base: position 227,519 of record NW_026527013.1, on the reverse strand, counting down.
GACCAGGGTGATGGTCACCCCTGGCAAGGAACCTCTGAGAGGGGTAGAAATGTTCCACATTCAATCCAAGCAGTGGGTACAACGAGGGTCCTCGCTCTCGTCCCGTCCCAGCGTGCCCTCGCGACGTGGGCACTTTTTCTGTAAGATACATTTCAATAAAAAGGGAAGCTGAACCTTAAAAGTAAACTCAACAGCTTTTACGTATACAAACAAAAACCACTCGGAAGAAGACACAGCACATGGGAAGACAACCCGTTACACCAGCACAGGGAGCAAAGTAAAAACAGCACGGCACGAGGTTAAGAAATGTCCAGACCTGTATGAGGGGGAACTTGGAGAGACCCCCGAAAGGCACGGTGGGAGGCTGAACACAGTCATTAGGCCAGAGCTCGTCACCGTCAGGAGGACGAAAGACGACCGTTCCTCCCTATTCATTCACACATGTAACGTGCTCCAAAGAAAACACCGTCAGGTTTGCTTGTTAATTACTGAAGCTACGCAAGGCCGTTCAGAACAAAATGAGCAAAAATCGCAGGGAAGCCTGCTCGTGCCGAAGAGCAGAAGGGGCGACTGACCCCCCAACACACTGAAAACACGCTGTGCGGGCCTCCAGACTCCGTGTGGGCTTGGCACACAGAGCAGGCGGGCCGGCGGGATACACCGGGAGGGCCGGAAACGTGCCCAAGCACGACGCAGCGAGTTGAGGGTTGCCCCCCAACTTCCGAGGCCAAACCAGACGTCTCAGCCCGAGAGCAGAAGGTGAACCCGCCATCCCGTCCCCACAGGATAGTCCCAGGATGAGCCCAACAAGCAAAACGACACAAGTGCTATAAGGAAGTGTGGGTGAACCCCCCCACAGTTTGGGTGGCACAGCAAGCATGTACTGTGCACCTACTGTATACAGAGAGTAGGTATTCAACACCTACTCTGTGCAGCCGATTAGGTACTGAGTACCTAGTGTCAGGAGGAAGCACACACAGAGCGCCTGCTGTGTACAGAAGACAGACACTGACCACTGCACACCCACTCTGTGCAAGCAGGCACACATTTAAACACCTGCTGTGTACAGCAAGCACTCATAGAGCATGAAAATCCCGCGTGGACAAAAACACACACACAGACGCACACACACTCAATAAGCAAAGTTAAAAGGCCATTGGGGTGCAGATTTGCATCACATGAAGTCCTCCACACATAAAGGATTTGTAAGATGACAAAAGGATAAAAAAAATTCTGTAGAAAAACAAACGCAACCTATGGCCGGTTCACAGAAGGAGAAACACAAAACAGCCTTTCATCACATAAAGAGCCCAGACGGCCCCTCTCACGTGTGCATTTGGGGGCTGGGTGCCTCACAGCGCTGCTGGCTGCCCAGAGGGGGACTGGACCCTCCCCTCACCCCCTCAGCCCCGTCCCCAATACATGAGCAGAACTCCAGAGGTGCATGCCAGAAGCTCAGGGGAAAGAGGAGGGCGGACCCTGGGGCCTCGGTGCCTGGAGGCCCCCACAGCTGGAAGGGTCCAGTGAAGGCAGCTGAGAGCGGTGGCCACGCCTTGGTTTTGCATCGAAGAAGGAAATGGGAGATGTGGCAGGAGGAAGTCAGGACAGGAGCCAGAGATTGTCTGGACATACGTGTTCCTGTAAATGTGACCTTGGAACCGTGTGAGCAAATAGTCATCAAACACGGCTTGCCAGGAGCTGGGGGGCGACAACTAGCCGCCAGCGGTGTCCTGGGGTCAAGGGTGCTGTGGGTTAGACGGGGGTAATGCCGCACGATTCTAAATACACCTAAGAGCTACTGCGTTTGTGGGGCGCCTGGCTGGCTCAGTGGGTAGAGCATGCGACTCTTGATCTCATGGTTTGTGGGTTCGAGCCCCACATGGGCTCTCTTGCTGTCAGCGCAGAGCCCGCTTCAGATCCTCTGTCCCCCTCTTCTGCCCCGCCCCTGCTCACACTCTCTCTCAAAAATAAACATTAGGGGCGCCTGGGTGGCTCAGTCGGTTGAGCGGCCGACTTCTGCTCAGGTCATGATCTCGCGGTCCGTGGGTTCGAGCCCTGCGTCGGGCTCCGTGCTGACAGCTCGGAGCCTGGAGCCTGTTTCAGATTCTGTGTCTTCCTCTCTCTGACCCTCCCCCGTTCATGCTTTGTCTCTCTCTGTCTCAAAAAATAAATAAACGTTAAAAAAATTTTTCAAAAATAAATAGATAAATAAATAAACATTAAAAAAAAGAGAGAGAGAGGAGGGGGGGACACAGGGAAGGAGGCCATGTAACGGCAGAGGCAGAGATCGGGGAGAGGCGTCCACAAGCCGAGGGACACCGAGGACTCCCACCAGGAGCCGGGAGAGGCAGGAAGGACCCCCTCCCGGAGCCTCTGGAGAGGGGCGTGGCCCCCGCCACACCTGGATCTCGGATTTCTAGGCTCCAGAATGTGAAAGAACACACATCTCTGGGGGTGTGAAGCCGCCCAGCTGGCGGGAACTGATTACAGCTGCCCCAGAACTTCGCCAGAGGTCACACAGGCTGTCCCGGCAGAGCCGGCGCCCAAAGCTGGTGCTCGGCAGGGCCCTCCTGTGCTTAGCAAAGCCCGACCACCCACCCTGGGCTCGCCAGCTCCAGGCCGCCTCCCCTCTGTCCAGCTCGGACCCCAGACGGGTAAGGGGAATCGGGCAGTGGCTATGGGGGACCCAGGACTTCTGCAGAAGCGGGGTCTGGGGCGCTGAGGGGGCATCGTGGGGGTGCAGCACGTGGAGACTCACAGAGGGGCACCTGCTGAGGGTCAGAGCCTGAGGACAACATCTAGCTGCAGCCGGGCCAGCCCCCCCCCCCCCCCTCCCCGCTCAACCCCAGGAAGGAGGGCCTGGCAGCAGGGACAGCCCCGTGGCCCCGCCTCACCTCCCGCAGAGGCCCGTTGAGCTCTCCCAGGATGCTGTCCTCGTCGAACATCTTGCCCTGGTAGCGGTGCTCGTAGTAGTCATGGATCTTCTGGCGGAAGTCGGCGGGCAGCTTGTGGAAGGACATGTACTGCTCCACCTGCCTTGTACTGTGTAAGTGGGGGGAGGGGGGACCCGGGTCAGCGGCTGCCACCTCCGGGGCCCCTGCTAGCAGCCCAGACACGCCTGCCAGCTTCAACAACGGCAACACGAGGTGCCCAGTTAAATCTGAATTTCGAATAAACAGCAAAAATATTTAACGGTACCCGTGCAATATTTGGCACATGCTTATACGAAGGTAAGTTACTCTTTGTGTCCTGGATTTGATCTGGGAACCCCCCCGCCGAGAAGTGGGGGGACAGCTTGGCTCTAGGCCCTCACAGTGGGCTGGGCCAGACTCCCCAGGTCCCCCAGGATGCCGGAGGCCCATCCCAGAGGCTCCCGCATCGGTCAGTGGCCCTGCCTCCCCTCCCCAGAGAGCTTTCCAGAAACCACCGGCTCAGCCCCTCCTGAGCAGGGCGGGGCTGTGGGCACTAGACGGGTGCCAGGCCCTGCTGTCCCCAGGATGGTGCTCCCAGGGTGCCCCCAGCCCCGTTTCCGCCCCGGCTCCACCCGGACACAGCTGCCCTGAGCTCAGCGGAACCCGTGATGCCAGGCGGGTGGCAGCACCAGCTCATGTTTGGGTGTGAGACCCGTGGCTTCCGGACAGCCGGGGCGCCTGGCACCAGGCCCAGCTGACCCGGGCGACCCAGCCGGCACTGCTGTGGGGCTGGGGGGGGTGCTCGCAGCTGCCCAGCCAGGACCGGCCACTAGGCAGCAGTGCAGGACGGACGGGGCTGTGTCCCGGAGAGCCGAGCACAGCTCGGCATTGAAGGGGGACACTGAGGCAGGGTGGAGCTCGAGGCAGAACTCGAGAAAGGGCCAGCACACGGGGCCTCTGCCCACTCCCCTTGGCCCCGCCTGCCCCCCTCCGGGGGCCCTGGCGCCACCCCCCCAGAGGGGGGCTGCCCCCGCCCAGAGGCCAGGTCCGAGGGGCCAGACATCCTTTTGCTCCCCCAGGGGCCTCCTCCGTGGGTTCAGTCACCCAGCACGTCCTCAAGCGACCCCAGGATTCCTGGACTCCTCTCTGTGCTTCCCTGCTCTGGCCTCGCCCACGCTGGCCCAGAGACCCCTGGGGTGAGCCCCGCCCCCTAGGCAGCCCCCAGGGGCTCCCTGATGCGCCATGGACTGGCCTTGCTCCGTTGGGACCTCCCCCCTCCCACCGCAGCTCCCACCCTATCTTCAGCTTGTGTCCCCCTCAACCCTTCCCACCATGTCTCCCACCCAGGCTCCCGACTGCCCTCCTCCTAAAGGGCCCCGAGCTTCCTCACTGTCCTGGGGACCTTCTAACGCCTCCTCATCGCAGCCACGGACCCCTCTAGGGTCCTCAGCCCCCACATTCCCTGCTGGCCCCTGTCCTAGGCACAACACAGGGAGCTGGGGGACAGCAGGGTGGGCCCCCCAGACCTCCAGACTCTGCCCGCCCTCAGACCTTCTCCTGGTACTGGCGCCGAGAGGAGTCCAGCGACTGGATGAGGGCGGTGGCGTGGCCGATGAACATGGCGTAGCACGTGGCGCCCACGATCATGCTCAGCATGGTCAGCCAGATGTCGGTCATGCTCTCGGGGGCCTGCCGCCCGTACCCGATGCACAGCATGTGGCTCATGGCCTTGAAGAGCGCGAAGGAGTAGAGCTCGCTCCACGAGTGGTTCTGCAAAGCCACGAGGGGCAGGTGGGCCTGCGGTCGCCACCCCAGGGAGTCCCTTGACCTCAGGGGCCCCACCCGCCCATCCTGCCATCTGGGCCCACGTCTGGCCCCGAGACTCGCCCTTGTTAGGGGTCAGCGTCTCAGCCGGGAGTCCTCACAGGTGCCTGCGCCCTCCCTGGGTGGGTTCTTACCTCTTCCGGCCCAAGATACTGCTTCCCTGCTTCAGGGTTAGGGTACCACAAGCCCTCTTGGACATAGTGTATGTAAGTAAACAGTGGACACAGAGGAAACGTTGGTGACGTTATCTGTGGTGCCAGAAGCTGTCCTAGGCACTCTGGTCAACAAGCTGCCTCTCAGCGGTTGGGGTCTGAAGGTCTCAAAGTCACCAGAGCACCCAGGCGGTCACTGCGGGGTTGGGGTGGGGGTGGGGGTTTCTGGAACTGCACGCCACCGAGGCGGGCACTGGGGGGAGCGGGTTCTGGGGACTGCATGTACCCGAGGCGGGCACCGTGTGGGCTCCGGGGACTGTGCACGCCCGAGGCGGGCACTGGGGTGGGCGGGGACTGTGCACACCCGAGGCGGGCACTGGGGTGGGCGGGTCCGGGGACTGCTCGCCACGGTGGGCCGGGCGCTCACCACCATGCCGTTGATGGAGACCCAGCAGTTCCGCGGGAAGTCCTGCAGCATGGGCACCAGGAACTGCAGGCAGCCGTCCCAGTGACACAGCAGCAGCATCATGCTGATGAGGTTGCAGATGCGCATCACCGCGCTCGCCAGGTCATAGGTCATGTGGAAGATCTGCGGGCGGGGCGCGGCGTGAGGGTCCCCCGCCCGCCGCCTCTCACCCACCAGCGCAGTAGGAGGAAGACGCCCGCGGGCCCGGACCCCCAGCCCCTGAGACCCACGACGGGCGTCCCCCGCCTCACCGCAAGCTCTAACCCCAGCCCCCAGCCGGTTGCCCTCCGGGTTGACGAGAGCGCGTGGCCCGGGTCCCCTCCCACCCCCGTCCCCACCCGCTGCCCCCCCCTCGGAGCCTCGCCGCGGCCCCAGAAACTGGGGGCGACGTTGCCGGCAGCGGGCTGGAGGACAGTCCAGAAGCGGCTCACTCGGGGCAGAGGGGGCGTGACCTCGCTCCTCTGGGCCTGTTTTCGCTGCCGCCAGTGGGGGCGGGGGGCGAGATCCCCCTTTTACAGGGCAGAATGAAGTGGGGGGGGGCGCGAATGCGTGGAGGGCCCGGCCTGCGGCCCCCCATGACCCTGCCCCTCGCAGCCCCTCCCCGAGCCTCCCCGGCCCGCAGCACCTGCCCGCGGGCCCGCGCTCACCTCCTCCCACTGGTGGATGTAGCGGATGAGGCGCGACAGCCGCAGCAGCCGCAGGAGGCTGAGGATCTTGGTGAAGCGCACGATGCGCAGCGCGCGCGCCGTCTTGTAGACCTCGGAGTCGATGCCCTTCTCCACGATGAGGAAGATGTAGTCCACGGGGATGGAAGACACGAAGTCCACCACGAACCACGTGCGCAGGTACTTCTTCTTGATCTTCTCAGGGTCCAGGATGATCTCCGTGTTGTCCTCGATCACGATGCCCGTGCGGAAGTTCAGCACCAGGTCCATGAGGAAGAACGTGTCCGAGACCACGTTGAACACGATCCACGGGGCGGTGGTCTCATCCTTGAAGAAGGTGATGCCCACAGGTATGATGATGAGGTTTCCCACCATGAAGAGCAACATGGTGAAGTCCCAGTAGAACCTGGGGGCGAAGCGGGGGCCGTCACGCCGCCAGGCCTTGGCCCACGCGGCACGGAGCTGCGGGGCACGCTGTCCCCACCGCCGCACGCGAGCACACACACGCCCTCGAGGGCCAGCCCGGATCTCGCCTCCTCCAAGCTAAGACTTGGGCCTCGAATCACAGTGTGTCCCCCAACTCCAGGAAGCCCTCCCACCCCCTGATGACCCCCACCGCCCGCGGGGCCCCACAGCCTGGGTTCCTCTAGCCGGCCCACGACCTTCCCTCCTTAAAGAAACTGGAGAGGGGCGCGTGAGTGGCTCAGTTGGTGGAGCTTCCCACGTGGGCTTAGGTCACCATCTCCCAGTTGGTGAGTTCAGGCCCCCCATCAATTTGTGTGCTGACAGCTCAGAGCCTGGAGCCTGCTTGGGATTCTGTGTCTCCCTCTCTCTCTGCCCCGCCCCTGCTTGCGTGCTCTCTCTCTCAAAAATAAATATTTTTTTAATTAAAAAAAAAAAAAAAAAGGCAGGAGACCTGGCAGAGCCCAAGAGGTGCCCCCCAAATTGGTTAAAACTTTCCCATGACCAAAAAAGTTCAATGTGCAAGACACAGGGTCAGTGTCCAAAAAACTATTCCGTATGAGAAAGAAAAGGGGAGACGAGCAAGGAGGAGCTGGGGTGGCAGGGAGTAGGGGGCTTTGGAGGAAGGGGCGGTGGGCATGCAAGGGGGGGCAGGCACAGTGGGGGACGACAGGGTCTGGGGTGCGGGATGGGGGCGGGGCATGCAGGGCACACACTGTCCTGAGTAGCAGGGCATCAAGTGAGGCACCGGAAGGGGTTCCTGGCCCAACTTCCATCTCAGGCAGCACCCTGGGGGGCGGGAGGCAGGGGGAAAGAGGCCTAGGCCCCCCAGGCTGGAGGTGGGTGGCTGGGAGAGGCTGAGAGAGGGCATTTCATGTGACAGATTCTCCTGAAAAAGTGCTGACTGGCGGATTCCACTCTCAAGTCCCTGAGGCCGATTCCACACTCCACCTGGGAAGCTCGTACAGGGAAAGGCCTGTCCACTCAAGGGACATCTGCTGGTGGCTGGGCTTGGTGTTCTGAACAAAGCATGAGGACATACAGATTCCGAAGGGCCACGTGGACAGATGCCCAGCACAGCACCGATCGAGAAAATGCAAATCAAAACGACTCCAAGGAAAAACTGTTCTGTTAGGTCCTCAAAAGTCCAGACGGTAGCGGGGCGCCTGGGTGGCTCAGTCGGTTGAGTGTCTGACTCTTGCTTTTGGCTCAGGTCATGATCTTATGGCTCATGAGACCGAGCCCCTAGTCAGGGTCTGCACTAACATCGAGGAGCCTGCCTGGGACTCTCTCTCTGTTCCCCGCCCCACCCCTCACCCCTGCTCTCTCTCTGTCTCTCAAAATAAATAAATAAGCTTAAAAAAAAATAGAATTGGGGCGCCTGGGTGGCTCAGTCGGTTAAGCTCCGACTTCGGCTCAGGTCATGATCTCGCGGTCCGTGAGTTCGAGCCCCGCGTCGGGCTCTGTGCTGACAGCTCAGAGCCTGGAGCCTGTTTCAGATTCTGTGTCTCCCTCTCTCTGACCCTCCCCCGTTCATGCTCTCTCTCTCTCTGTCTCAAAAATAAATAAATAAATAAATAAAAACAAAACTTAAAAAAAAAAAATAGAATCATGGTCTTACCCATCAATTCCACTCCTAGGTGTGAACCCCATGAACTGAAAACAGGCACCTAAGGATAACTGCGCGTGCGTGTTCCCAGGAACAGGCTTCACAAAAGCCAAAGGTGGAAACTTCGGTGGGGGAGCAGATTCACACAACGTGGCCACCGCTCACGCGCACGCCCCTCAGGTGCATCCACCACGCAGGCGCACATCCACGGATGAGCGTGTCCACCGCGCACGCGCACGTCCACCGACGACCGTGTGCCCCGCGCACGCGCACATCCCTCGGCCGCGAACAGGAGCGAGGCGTCCCCCCCGCCCCCCGCCCGCGGACGGACTCTGAACGTGCGACGCTCAGGGAGGGAACCCGACACAACAGACCACGTGGGGTGTGAGTCCGCGTGTGTGAAACGTCCAGAACAGGCTCATCCACGGACAGAAGGGGGGCTCGTGGGGGTTGGGGAGTTTTAGGGAAGATGAGAAAGTTCTGGATATGGATGGTGGTGATGGCTGCACAACACTGTGAATGTACTTAATGCCATTCAATTGTATACTTTTAAATGACTAAATGCCAAATTTTATGTTACATAAAAGAAAAAAAGAACTCTGAGGCTATGGGTTGGGGGTCTCCGTGATGAGCGGGTGCCCCATATCTGGGGCCTGGGTCCACACATCCTGTCTAGATCCAGGTAAAGGAGAGTCTCGAATTTTGAACAAAGTCGCTTATTTTAAATTGCTCTTACTGAATACTGCAGAGAGAGACCCCCACCCCTGGATCGCGTCAGCCCTGTGAGCTCTCTCCAGGTCGTCACTCTCCCAGACAGGTTTGTGCAGGGCTCTGCCGTGGGCCCAGTGCCCTCCCCGTCACGGTGGGGTCCCCACATCCACTTAGAGAAAGCTCTGTCACCTGTGGGCGGGACAGGCCCCAGAGGCCCCTAAAGGCTGCGGCTCCCTGGATCCTCCTGCTGGCTGGCCGGCTGGAGGGGCAGAGGAGGGGTCCATGGGCCGCAGCGTTCGCCCAAATTAGCACAAATAAATGAAAAGCCACAAGACCCAGGGGTGCCTGGGTGGCTCGGTCGGTTGAGCATCCAACTCTTGATTTCGGCTCAGGTTATGGTCTTGGGGTCCTGGGACTGGGCCCCGCTTTGGGCCCCATGCTCAGCGAGGAGCCTGCTTAAGATTCTCTCTCCTCTCTCTCTGCCCCTCCCTGGCTGAAATACCTATGCTCGTTCTCTCAAAATAAGCAAACTTAAAAAAAAAAAAAAAACTTGAAGAAAAGCCGAAGGCTGCAGACTGGCTTGGCCACAGTGAGCTCTGTGTTTTGGGAGCTCCTTTCTGGGCAGCGCTGCGGGGAGCAGCGGTTAGCCCCGTGTGTGCCGGCTGGCCCAGGCCCTCCACTTCGGGGAAGTGATCCCAAGGAAACTGTCCAAGAGGAAGAGAGAAAAATTAAAAAGCAATTTGTACCAAGATGTTCACAGTAGCTCAGTCTTCGAGAGCCAAAGGCTGGAAGGCACCCAACGTCTAACACCTCGGTGGCAGCGGCCAGACCCGGGCTGACACCCAGTTCTCTGGGCTGTTGGTGGGTGCGGCCGTGCGCCAGTCCCACAGCCCCTGGGACCCCCACTCTTCTCTCCATCGGGGAGAAAGGGGCCGGGGAGTGGCAGCCTGTGAGGGCCCTCCATGAGCCTGTCCCACCCGCACCTGCAGCGGGAGCCTCCTCTCGGTGGTGGTCGTGAGGCCCCTGCTGGGCTGTGATGGGAGGGCCTGGGGATGGGGACAAAGACCCGAAGGCCTTGAGAGCTAAAAGGACTGAGTGCCCTGGGGGTGGGTATTAAGGGCAAAATCGAATGGCTGCTAAAAATTCAGGACCTTCCTTTGCCTGAATCTAGGCAAGGTGTGGGGCGCGGGATGAGGGGCCCCACCTGCCTGCTGCCCCTGCCCCCCACCCTCCCTCCCAGCGCTTCCACTGTAGTCCCACCCCTCACCCTCTCTGAACTGAGGCCTGCCCTGCCCCCTCCCCCACTTCCGGCACACGCCTGGGGCAGAGCAAGAGGGAAAAAGTAACTGAGAAGGCCAGAGGACCTAGAAACCATGGGTGGGGGGCGGTTAGAAACCACCAGGGGGAGTCTAGAAACAATCTAAATGGCCAGAGTGCAAGGTGGCTTCACAGGTGACTCTTCACAGACATTCTCTCCCTTGTTCCTGGGATGCGGGTAGGAGCGAGCATCACACTTCCCCACTGACAGACCAGAGAGGTGGCCCCGCCAGGGAGTGGGGGCAAAGAACCGAGATCCAGGCCTGGTGCCCGCAGGACCTGTCCTCTGTCTACTGCCCGCCTGTTTAGGGTTAGGGCTAACCTTCCTCCTGCAGGCCTGGAGCCCTGTCCACGGCCCCTGGTCCCTGGGGAGCGATCCCTGGGCCTGTCGCTCTATCCAGGCTGTCTTCCCAGGTTGGATGGTGTCCCCTGGGCTAATGAGGAGTCAGACCACAGAGGACAGAGCACTGGACAGGGGCTCTGAAGCAGCTCTGGGGCAGAGTGACCCAATCCCCAGGTCCATCACTAGGGTGCCCCACCTGCTCCAACCAGGACGCCCCAAAAGGGGCCCGAGGCCCTGACCCTTGTCCTCACCAGCCCCCTGGTCCCCTGGAAAGGGACAGGAGGAGGAAGAGGGCCCTGCACACACCCACCAAGGGGGACCTAAGGACTGGGGCAGAGGATCTGGTCAGGGGACAGAGGAACCCCGGTCCTCCCCCTAAGCCCCTCCCCTTCTCCTCCCCTGACCTCCCTCCTGGGCCGCACAGCCTGGGACTAATCATTCTCCTCTGAGCCTCAGTGCCTCATCTGCCCAATCCTGGCAGCCCTCCCTCACTGGGCCACCCCAGCAGGACTGGGGCCCAGGGACTACAAGGGCCTCCCCAGGCAGCCAGCAGAGGCCTGGCTCACGGTCAGCTTTCAGCTACCCAGGGCCTTCAATGACCGTAATTAAATCCCATATTTTAAAATCTTCCCTAACATGGCTCAGTCGGTTAAGCATCCCACTATATATATATATATATATATATATATATATATATATATATATATGTATATTTGTTAATGTTTATTTATTTTTTGAGAGAGAGAGAGCATGAGCAGGGGGAAGGGAAGAGAGAGAGAGAGAGGGAGTCACAGAATCCGAAGCAGGCTCCAGACTGAGCTGTCAGCACAGAGCCTGACGTGGGGCCCGAACCCACGAACCCCGAGATCATGACCTGAGCCAAAGTCAGACGCTTAACCGACTGAGCCACCCAAGCGCCCCTAAGCGTCTGACTCTTGATTTTGGCTCAGGTCATGATCTCACGGTTTGTCAGATCGAGCCCCACATGGGGCTGACAGCTTGGAGCCTGCTTGGGATTTGTTCTCTCTCTGCGCCTCCCTGCTCGCACGGTCTCTCTGTCTCTCTCTCTCAAAATAAATAAATAAACATTAAAAGAAAAAACCTTCCCTGACAAATAACAACGAGGCCCCAGAGGGGCCCCTGCTTCTGTGGGAACACCCGGATCCCTCGGTTCTGTCTCCAGCGCAGCCCCGGGAGGGCAGCGGCCTTGTTGGCTGAGTGACACAGGCTCAGCCCCAGGGACACTGGGACGATGCAGGGCCTCCCTGGGGGCTCGGGGCTCGACAGCCATGACCCCCAGCCCCCAGGCCCAGGACGTCTCCGCTCCAGTGCCCTGCCGCTGGGAGAAGGTCCTGGAGCCCTGTCCCAGATGCGCCCGCGTGCACCCACAGGGGCACGGGACTTCGGCTGGGGCCCCCACCCTGAATGGCGAGTGCTGAGGGACAGAACCCGGGTGCAGAGACTTCCAGGCCAGATAAGGGCTGTTGAACCAAGGCAGCCCGCCACCCCCCCACCCCACCGCAGGATCCCAGCACTAAGAACCTGGCAGGAAGCAGTCCAGGAATTACAAATCAGGCAAATCTGAAGGGATTAGGGCCAGGGCGGGCAGGAGCCCTCCCTTATGGAGTTTCAAATCCGAGTCGAGTGTCAGGGATTAGGTGAGGAAGACACCTCCCGGAAAGATCAGCGGATTCCTGGGTGAGCCCGAGCCTGGGCAGGCTGTGGGGGCAGGGTGTGTGCCAGGCTGGGAGGACGGTCGGCGACCACACGGACCCAGCTCTCCCTCAGAGCCCCAGGCTGGGTGGGGGAGACAGACATTCCACACCCACAGATAAGTGAGCGGGATGCTTCAGAGTGGGCGGGGAGGGCTTCTCAGAGGGCATGGCACTTGGGCAGAAAATGGAGAAGTAGCTGCTTGACAGAGTTCAGCGGACCCTGTGCCCCACGCAGAGGAGGCAGCAAGTGCAAAGGTCCTGTGGCTGCACTGGGGTTTCCCCTCTGAAGGCTGGCCAGGTGTCCTGGTGCTAGAGTAGGCACGAAAGGAAATGGCTGAGGGCAGGAGCTGGGTTCTGCAGGCCCTTGGGAGGCCGTAAGTGAGAGGGAAAGACGGACAAATGTACCTTGAGAGGCCCATGCCGGCAGTGGGGAGGCTAGGAAGGGGGCAGGAGGGAGACGGAATGGCCTGTAGTGGCTGGATTTGGGGCCGGCTTCTTGATGGGGAAAAGTGAAGCAGGGTCTGGTCTGAGGAGGCCCAGTCCCCATGATGCTGGGGCAGGGGGGTTGGAGACATGAGGTTTTTAAAGCAGGGACCAGAAATTCCAAATTCTGGCAGGAGTCCCCTGGAGAGAGGAGGGCGACCTCGGCCACAGATGGCCTCTCACCCTTCATGTGGATCGTGGAGCTTCCTTCCTTCCACCAGGTGGGCCCTGGGCCTCAACCCTCACCTGGGGAAGTGGATCCGTCCCCTGTCCCCACCCCACGTGCCTCCGTGCTGGGTCTGGAGCCAGGGAAACCCTTGTCTCACCCCTGCCCCCGCCCCCCCTCCCCGGATGATGCAGGATTTATTCCCGTGAGTTAATGCGGGGATTTGCAGACAATGCTCCCACACTCATCTCCCCCGGATCCGCCAGGCCATCTGGGGTAGGACACAGGGGCCTCCAGCCCCATCCGGTTCTTCAGACCAGCCCCTCCACCGGCCCGGTCCCCCGGGGACCCCAGAGGACGTGACGCAGACACAGGTCAGCGTCCACTGGTCCCGGCTCTGTCTAAATGCCTCTGAGGGGCAGGAAAGGGGCGGACTCATCTCTTCCCCTCGCACGGGGCCTCCCAGCGGTAGACACCTGGGGACCGTTGCAGGAAAGTCAGCAGCGGCAGAGACTCAGATCAGACCTCAGAGGCACTTACAGACAGGAGCAAGCTGAAAGCCACTCGCCCAAACTTTCCAGACCGGCCCGGGCCCCCGGGCCCCGGGGCTGCCTCAGGTACCAGAGTGACAACCACATGAGGAGGCGGTGGGGGAAAACAACCCAGAACGAGTGATGATCGTCTCCGTCGGTCCCAGCCGGGCCCCACAGGGGCCACCCTTGCCGGGGTGCCCCTGCCCACCCACTGTTCCCCACGAGCTTCACACACGTGGGGCCTGTTGCCCTCTAGAACCAGTGCTGCTCCAGGTGAAAGGAACAGGAATTAACTGTATTTATTTTCTCATGTTTTTGGAGGGGAGGGGACTCCGTGAGGTGCCGGCTGGGACTGTGGCCCTCCACAGCGGCCCCGTGGCTGCCCCCCTGCCTCGCACTCCTGTTCTGACACCTGTTCCCATTCGGGCACGGACCTCAGGGTGCCCAGAAGGAACACCAAGCCTCCCAAGCCCAAACTGTTCCCTCTGTCCCTTGGACCTGTTTCTCCGCCTGCTCCCCCTCTCCCCCCACCCCTGCCCCCTGCAAGCCCCTCTGGAACAGGCACCCGGGCTTCTCCATCCTGGCCCTGGTGCCTCCCACACGCCCGGTTTCTGCGCGGAGAAACAGCCTCAGAAGGGGTTGGGCTGGTCCATCGCAGCCCAGGGATGGGCAGCACGGAGCGCCTGTGTGAGCTCAGCGAGCTCGCGGACACCTGAGACCCCAGACGTGACGGGGACCTCACGGGCCCTCAGGCCCACGGCAGGCGCTGAGGGGCAGGCAGGCCAGCAACATGAAGTGAAAACGGCCGCTTCGGGGTGTGTCGGCAGCGCGTCCGTGAGACAAGGCGGCAACGGGTCAGAGCTGGGGTGCGGGCAGGGGTGCGGAAGGGGACAGCGTGTGCCAAGGCTGGTCGTTCCAGGGAAGCAGGGGGAGGGGCCGGAATGGCATAGCAAATCACACACCCCCCTCTGCTCACACCACCACCTCTCACGTTTGGGGAAACCGAGGCGGGAGGCCCAGAGAGGACGCGAGCCCAGCCGCAGGCAGCCCGGGGCCCTCTGCAGACAGCTGCCTTCTGGCCTTTCCCCCGGACGCTCTCCCCTCCCGGACACCTTCCTCTGTCCACTCCCACGTGTCAAGAGCTCCCCCTCCTCGAGGCCTCCACAAGCACCCCACGCCCTGGAAGGCGTATGGCGGCTTGCGCACGAGGCGGTGCCAGGGCGGCTCCAGTTCAGCGGACGCCCGTCGTCCCGTTCTCCGTGCCGGGTGGGGGCCGGGCCGGTGCGCACGGGAAGAGCTTCACAGGCAAGCAACGGCGAGAGCTCAGGGAAGTGGAGACACCCTGGTCTTGGGCAGGCGTGGGGGCTGGCGTGGCAGCCTGCACCTCAGAATCTCTTTCCACTTTAAAGCCTGCACAGTGTGTGGACGCAGGCACCGTTGGGTCAGATCTCAAGGGGGCAAGTGTGGAAAAGCGGACCCAGAAAGGCCGCTCCGCCTTTTGCTCCGTGAGTAGTCTTACAAGAACTCACACACGCATAGAAGCATGGCAATGATCTGCAGCCCGCCTTCGGGTACCCCAATATCTCGAACAGTCTCCAGCAAGCCTTTTCCTTCCCGTGTCTTCCCGGTCTGGATGGGACGCGGCCAGAGGCTGGGCTACCAGCCTGCCCAGGTGCGAACCCCCAGTTTGCCCCGATTCATTGTGTAGCTTTGGGCAGGTGACTTAACTTCTCTGTGCCCTTCCCACTTTACAGCCGACATGACTGAATCAGTATTAGTAAGGCGCTGCCATGGCACCTGGGCCGCCCAGGCAGCCTCAGGAAGCTTGGGGCCTGTGTCCATACTGAATCAGCCCTCCACTAAGACATGGGGGGCTGTAGAGGCCCCACTGCATCCCAGATTGGAAATATCCTGTTTTCAATTTGACAGTGTCTCCCCTAGTCCCCATCCCCCTGCTTGCTCAACCCTATTTTACAGCTTATCTGCCCAGCCCAGACCACGTGGCCTGCCCAGATCCTCACAGGTGACCATGCTCCAAGTGGCACAAGCACCGGGAAGCCCAGCTCCTCCCCCTGGCATCCCCTCCCCCCAGGCTGTAAGCCGCCCCTTCTGCAGCCAAGAGGAAGCCCAGGGTCCCCCACCGCTGGCAGAGGGCAGGTGGTGGTGGGGGGGAGGGGAGGTTGGCTGCAGGCAGACGTGCTGGAGAAGACCCAGGGCAATGGCTACTTTCTTTTTTTACTTTTTTTTTTTTTTTTTTAGGGCAATGGCTACTTTCTGCAGGCACCTTCCCCTGCCCTCCCCCCCCCCCCCCCATGTCCCTGATGTCCCTTCCCAGCCAGCTGGCCAGGTCGCTGGAACGTGAGCAGAAACACTGACCCAAGTTCTCCCAGCCTGGACCACCTGCAAGGAATGGGGAGCCCCTGTGCAGGTCAGGACCATCCAGATGCACCTCATTCGGACACCCCAGGTCCCCCCACCCGTGGCTTCTCCCAGAACTCAAGCCATTGGTCAAGGGCGTCTTCACCCCCCAGGGAAGGTCTGAAGAGTGGGCAGGTGGAATCCCAGTCTCTGTCCCTGACTTGTGTGCCCCTGGAGCCTCAGTTTCCTCAGCTGTCAAGCACTGGGGCTGCGGAAGGGTCAGAACGGGGGAGAATCCCACAGCTCCCTTTCCCAGCTCCGGACGTCCGGGAGCAAGTGCGGAGCAAGTTCCCGGGTGGGGGCGAGGGGCTCAGGCTCCCGGCAGGACCCAGAGCTTGATGAAACCCGCGGTTCCGAGAGCGCTGTGGGCTGCTGTCCGTGGTGCTGAAGCCGCGCCCGCCCTGGGATTCGGCCCCGTGGAGACCCTCTGAGTGCCAAGTCACACCTCCCTGACGGCCACTTAACTTCACACACACACACACGCGCGCGCGCGCGCGCGCCCGCCCCTAGGGACCCGCCTGCCCCCTAGATCGCTCGGCCCACGCCCCCTGCAGTCACATGCTCCCCATCACACACATAGCCTGCAGTGATATGCACGCTTCACGCTTGCAGGCCACAGGGCGCGCACCCAGGAACAAGAACCACAAACATACTCAGCCGTGACCCTGCGCTGGGCCTTGCTCTGAGCCTTTGCACCTATCAACCGCCTGAACACATACAACGTCTACACACCCACTGACACATGGGCACGCCACCCAGTGGCTCCGGCTGCTGCGGCTCAGAGAACACAGCCTGGGGACCCCAGCACGCTCAGCGCCCTCTCCTCGCGCAATACCCAGGCCCGCGGACCGGAACGCGCCTCCCTGAGCTGTGGGGCGCAGGTGGAGACCTTGGGAGCGAGCCACGTTTGCTTAACCCCTTCTCCGCCGGCCTCTCCCAGGCACGTCCTTCCCGGGCGCCCTTCCTTCCTCCTTCCTTCCGCTCTGCCGCCTCCCCTGCGCCCACGTTCCCCTCTATTCGTCCTCTCCGCCCCTCCGCGCTCAGACCCTGGTCCTGCGGCTCATGACGCGCGCCCATCCCGCAGGGATGGGGATGTCAGGGCGCGTGGGAGGGGGCGCTCAGGGGTCACCGCTGGAGCCTGCGCGCGCTTCCCAGAGCCCCCCCACCCCCACCCCTGCCCCAGGGCGGAGCCTCGCGCGCCCAGGCCATTACGGGGCGGGTCTCGGACGCGCCCGAGGTCACCGAGGGGCCCCGAGGTCACCCACGGGGCGCGCAGCCCCGCCCTCCCGGAGGTGCTCCAAGGACGGCGCCCCCCTCGGCGCCCGCCGGGGCCACACCTGAAGTCGCTGTACGGGTGGATGATCCAGGCCCCCGCCGACTTGACGCGCTCCTGCTCGCGCTCCACGGCCTTCTGGCTGCCGAACATCCGCAGCGAGAACTTGTTGACGCCGGGCTGCAGGAGCGCGCCGAACTGCCGCTGCATGAAGCTGGCCTGGCTGCCGCGCGGCTCCCCCGCGGGGCCCGCCTCCTCGCTGCCCGCCTCATCCGCCGGCCCCGGCCCCGCGCCCGCCCCGCGGCACGAGAACGACACCTTGGACCCCCGCGCCGGGCCCTCGGGTGCCGCGGGGCTGCACTGCGGCTCGCCGCGCCCGCACTCGCCGTTCGGGCTGCCCTTGGCGGTGCTCGCCGCGCCCGGGGTGCCCGGGCGGCCGCACGAGCTGTCGCGGCTGCGGAGCCGGGCCCGCGGGCCGCTCTCGTCCGTCGCCTCCGGGGGCGCCGCCTCGGCCCGGCCCGGCTGCTGGGGGGGCGCAGGCCCGGGACCCGGGGGGGGCGCGGGCGGCGGCGGCGGTGGCGGTTGCTGCTGGGGGGGCGCGGGCGGCGGCGGCGGCGGCGGCCCCGACGCGGGGGTCGCGCCCGGGCTCTCCCCGGGCCGCCCGCCGCCCCCGCGCGCGTCCATGGCGAGGCGGCGCCGGGCAGTGCGGAGCGGAGCCGCCGCCGCCGCCGCCGGCCCGAGCCCGAGGGAGGGGGGGGAGGCGGGGCCTGGGCTGGGGCGGGGCCGCGGGGGCGGGGCCCCGGGGAGGGGCAGGGGCGGGGGCGGGTTGGGGGCCCCGCCTCTGCCCGCGCCCCCTCCCGGCGCGCCGCGCCCAGACCCCCGCGCCAGGGAAACTGAGGCCGCGGGGTCGGTGACCGCCCAAGGGCACGCGGCCTGAGGCCTTGGAGACCTGTTCAGGCCTCGTTCCAGAAAGGGAAACTGAGGCCCGCGAGGCGGAAGGACACGTCCAAGGTCACTGAGCCCAGCCCCGGGGACCAGAGCCTCCTCCGCGCTCCACCTTCGCAAGGGATCTTCCCCGCGCGCAGGGTTTACCCGCCTGGAGGCCACAGCCAGGCGCAGGGAAGCGAGACCGCCCCCGTGCCAGCCTCCTTCCTTTCTGTAAGTGAGAATTTCCGTAATAAGAAGGATGTTTTTAAAGGCCAGAAGGGCCTTGGCTTTGTAATTCGAGGGCCCTGGAAAGACCCGTGGGAGTGTGTTGTGTGCGGAGGGGCAAAATGGGGTCCATGCGGCCGGTCTCCAGGTCTTTCTCGCCTCCTGCGTGTGAAGAAAACTGTGGCCAACAGGAAGAGCCACCCATTGGTGTTGGCACCTGCCCCCTAAAATCCAATGGAGGGCTGGGATCTCCTGTAAGGCTGGTGGGTCCCAGGATCATAGAGGGGAACTCAGTCCCTGCCCACTTCCCACTGATGCCCACATGGGAGTCCCACCCGACTGCCCCATTTCTCTGCCTCTTGGGCCCAGCCCCCACCTCTGGGAGGACACCTGAGGCTCTGTGCCGGGACCAGGAACCAGGTTGGGGACTTATTTGGTGTTAAGTGACATGGGAGCACAGGCCCTAGCCCCTGGTCCCTAGGCCCTCGTCCCTAGCCGGGCTCAACCAGAGTGGGGGAGAGGCGTCCTGAGAGGCAGGTGATGGAGGGAGACAGAGAGGAGAAGGCACGTCCTGGCCTCCGGGAGCCTCCAGCCTTCATAGCACTGTTCCGTGGGCACACCCACCTGCTGGGATGTTGGGTCCACGAGAGCAGAGATGTAACTGTCCCTGAACACGGTGGGTGCTCACTGGTGATTGAGAGAGGGACTGAGCCGGGACGTCTTGAGCCCCCCACCAGGCTGCCTCGAGCCCCGGGGCCCCCGGTGCTTCCATGAGGCAGGCCTGGCCTCCCTGGGGTCACCGCCACCTTGCCTGCGGCCGGACCTGCGGCCAGGCGGGTGGGCGGGCAGGGCTGCTCTCTGTCCTGAGGTGGTGGCGAGAAAATGGGCAGTAGGGTTGGCAGTGCCAGGCTGCGGCCCGCCCCGGGCAGATGTGTGCTCCAGTTGAAGGGGGACCTTTTATGCTCACCCTGGGAGCATGTCAGTCTGGGCAGGCCGCCAGAGCCCCAGGGCTTGTGGCTGAGAGCGGGAGGGAGGCGGCCTGTGGCCCAGCCTGAGGACCCACCAGGCCTGGGGGTGGGAGAGGCAGGCCTGGACCTGGGAGTCGCCTGGGGGGGGGGATGGTCCCAGCCCCTCCTGAGCCTTGGGGACCCTGTCCGCAGGTCCCAACAACTCCCCTTCCTCCCACAGACTCCACCCTGGGCCAGATGGCTACCAGCGTGCGTCTCCCAACCCGGTCACCACCTGCCCAGGACAGTGTTCTTTGCATTCATTCAATTCATTGATTCAACAAATCTTCATTAAGCACTTGATCAGGGGCTGGAATTCAGAACTGATTCTCACAGGCCAACAGTTAAGCAGAGGGGACAGTCAACACAGTAAACATTACGTTTCATAGATAATTAGAAGGTGGCCAGTGCCACGCAACTCAGGCCAGGAAAGGGAGGAAAAAGGTGCCGGGGGAGGGGGGGGGGGCGGCAATGTCCAGAGGCTTCCCTGAGGGAAAACCAGAAGGAAGAGAGGGCTGGTATCATGTGGACATTTGCGGGAAGAGTGTCTGAAAGGTGGCAAGGCCTGTGCAAAAAAGCCCTGAGGCAGGATGGTGCCTGGCTTGTGGGAGAAGAAAGGATATGAAGGACCCAGGGGGTGGGTGAAGATGATGAGGACACTGAGACAGCAGTGGGTGAGGCAGGTCTGTTGCCTAAAACTGCTCTGGACTCCCCAGTGCCTTTGGAAGGAAACCCCAATCCCTCCGCACCATCCAGTTAGCCCCCCATCCTTGCTCACCATTCCTGGACTCTACAGACAGTGCCTCTGCTGCGCTGAGCCCCTGGCACCGTCCCTCCTTCGGTGCTACCCCCGGCACGGGCTCTGGGGGCACCTTCGGACCTCCACTCACAAGCCTGCTCCCTCTCTAGCTGGGGCAAGTCCAGGCTGGAGGCCCTGAAGCCCAGACAGTCTAGGCACCCTCCCTCTGAGTGGAAAATAATTTAAGAACAAGAAGACAAAACGAGGCCAGGGCTTTGGCAGGCCCCAGACCAGTGACTGTCCCGGAGTTTAACCCTCAGGGGCTGCCGGACTCAAAGAATACTGAGATGTCTGATCAGACATGGGTGGCAGGACGGCTGGCTTAGGAAGTAGAGGGTGACGTGCCCCAGGTCTTAGAGCCACACATGCAAACACCATTGTGCTCTGGGGGTCCCGCCCAGAGTGGCAAGTGACCTCAGCTTCATGGTGTCTGCAGGGAGGATGTCCTCAGTTCTGCTAACCTAGGACTCAGCAGGGTTTTCCTTTCCTCACAGAGATCACTCTCCCTGGTGGATGGGGCGGGACAGCCAAACCTGATGACCCCCAGCACCTCTGTCCTACTTCGTTCCAGCTCTGTCTTCTGCTGCTGGGCAAGACCTCCAATCTCTCCCTTGCTGCCAACCGGTGTGAGACCTTGGGGTGCCCGCACCTTGGGGTGCTCTGGGTGGGGTGTCCCAGGGAGAGGATGCACAGCCCCCTCTGTGGGCCCAGAGATGCCCAAACAGCACCGGCAACGTGCCGTTTCGTCTAATGGACACCCCAGCCCTCTGCCCCTCTGCCCTCCACAGATTGGGACCCCGAGACACCGGTTCCTGAGCCTCCTAGCACTTGCCAAATATGAACCCATGGACTCTTGAGACTTGGCGGCTGTCACTTCTTCACCCCACTCTGGGGAAACTGAGGCAGGCTCCAGCAGGCTGTTAACAAGAACGCCCCCCAGCGGCACAGAGAGCACACTGCCGTGCTCATTAAATGCTTACAGATGGAAGAACGAATGCTTAAGTGCTTACAAAGAAAGCTTACAAAGCTGCTTGTGAGTGGTCCCAATTTTGCTAATTATGCGTCCACGTGAGGGGCATCTGTGAGGGGAGGGTCTTTTGGGCTAGGAGGACCAGAGAGAGAGGGCTGCTAAGGAGACCGAGCCTCGCTCGCCTCGCCACAGCACCCCCCACGCTCCGGGAAGCCCCGCTCCTGCCCCAGGCTCTGCCGGCCAGAAGCTCCCGCACGTCCCGTCTGGACCCAGTGCAGAGCGCAGCAGGAAGCAGATGGACAGGGCCCTGGCCTCCCAGGGGACACAGAGCCCCAGCAACCCAGTGCGCACGTGTGCCTTCTGACTTGGGGCGACGAGGGAGGCTGCACCTGAGCCCCGGCAGCTTCCCCAGCGAGGGGCCAGCTCGTCATCACCTCCTCCCCCGCCACAGCCCAGCCACGACACGGGTGCCCAGCCGGTGTTGCTGCGTGATCTCCAAAGCGTGAGTGGTGGGTGCCCCCAAGGAACCCCCGGGTGCAGGGAGGTTGGGCCAGCTGTGTCCAGGGCCAGGCTGGTGCAGCCCCAAGAGCCCTCTGTAGAGGAGGGGCTCCGCTGGCCCCTAGAGCCTGCTCCATGGCAAGTGTGTAGCGCCCTCTGGTGACGGCCAGGGGGAAGGCCGGGTCCGCAGCTCCCCCAGCCCAGCGGGTCCAGCTCCTCCCGGTGACCTGGGGGTGGGAGGGGGCTGTAGCACGGACACCCGTTCTGCCCACAGAAGCCCAGGGAATACTTGCAGCTGACAGTGTGGCCGCCAGAGCTCAGCAGGGGTGGGGGCACCCCGGTCAGCTCCGTTTCAGAGCCTGGAGTCTCAAACTGGCAGTTCGCGGGCCAAGCCTGACCTCGCGGGCGTCGTTACGCTGGAGTTTTTACCCACATTGAAAATTAAGAATTTCACATGCAAGCCCCAATTTCTGGCTGCTAC
Source organism: Panthera pardus (assembly GCF_024362965.1). NCBI lineage: Eukaryota > Metazoa > Chordata > Mammalia > Carnivora > Felidae > Panthera > Panthera pardus. The sequence goes on along the minus strand of NW_026527013.1, from coordinate 205,563 downwards.
GGAGACTTAGGAATAGCTGGCTCAGGGCTCCTTGGCCTCTGGTTCCTCATGACCCCAGAGGGGAGGTATGGGACGACCACACTCCCTAGGAGTGGCTGCAGGGTCACTCCTCCTCTGTACCAAGCAGGAGGCCTAGATGGCACCAGCCAGAGCCCCCAGGTTTGGCGAGGACGAAGCTCATGAGGCCCTACCTCCTGTGATCTGCTCCCATGGAGTGTTCCCCAGACCCTCAGCCCCACCCATGTTTGTTGCAGTTGTCAGGCTGGGCTGTGCAAACAGGGACTCCCTTTCTCCTGGGGGCCAGCTCAGAAGGGCCACCTCCCTACCACAGCACTGCCCTTCGGGGCTTTCTAGGCCTCAGTGGCCTCCCTTCAGCTGGACAAAGTCCCAAGGGGCTGGCTCCACTACGGACACCTGCTGGGATCCATCATGAGGGCCTGCCCCACCCCCCACCCCCTCACTTCCCACTCAAACCACAGGGAGCTTCCTGCCCAGGGCAGGTGGGTGCCAGGCAGCTGTGGGTGGGGGTTGCCTGTTCTGTCCTGGGGGGCCCATGGGAAGGATTCCCAGGTGCCCCTGTCCGGTCCTCTTTGACGGCAAGAAACAAACTCAGAGGGAAGGGCTGCTGTGTGGAGGGAACCAGCTGGTGAGCCCCCCCATTCCCAGACCTGCCACAGGCCCGGCCCCTCTGCGCCCCCCCCCCCCATCTGTACCCCCCCACCCCTGCCCTGGTTCTCCTGCTGAGACCCTGGGCCGGCGCACACAGGAGCCTGGAAAGACGGACACGGGTCAGCCTTTATTGGTGAGCAGGCAGGTGGCGGGCGAGTCAGGACGCAGCTCTGGCAGGATGGCCGCCACACCACTCCTCAGCCAGGCGTGGATGGCGGGGGCCCTGCCTGCCTTGAGCTGTCCCAACACACAACACAGACTGGAGGCGACCCGGCAGCACAGACCTCAGACAGACAGGCAGGCACGATATGCTCCCACCACACAACCCGTGACTTTCTGCAAAGGGTCCCAACGAGGCCCAGCAGCCTCAGGAGGTAGAGCCCCAGAAGAAGGCCAGTCTGCCCTTCATGACCCCCAAGATGCGGTGGGATGCCGAGGGGATGGGCTGGGGGGACAGGAGGGACAGGTGTCTGCGTGTGTGTGTGTGGGGGGGGGGACAGCGAGGGGACAAGTGGGCAGCGAGGGGATGGGTAGAGGGCACCAGTAATCTCACAGGAAGCTCATGGCTTCCTCAAGGCGCTCACAAAATATTTAAAAAGGAAAACCAAAACTCCTAAAGAATGGAATTCTACATGTAGAAAACCCTAGTTTAGTTTTAAAAAGGAAAGAAACGTGAGCTGACCCACAGTGTGGTCTGCTTTCGTGGAGCGGGTCTCCTTTAAGAGGAAAGAACGTGGACTCTGCGAACAGCAGACACTGAGCTGCTCCGGACAGAGGCTGGAGGCCTGTGTGGGGGCAGGACAGACGCTCAGACAGCAGCCCGAAGCTGGGGGCGGGGGGGGGGGGTAGTCCTCCCTCCCCTCACCCCCCGCCCCTCCTCACCTCAGTTGGCGTTCCTCTGGCGAACGTTCTTGCCTTTGTCGTTGATGTGCCCGCTGCTCTTCCTGGGGAGGGACAGAGGGCTGACGGACGCTCGGGAAGACACAACGGTGTCCCTGCTCCCACCCACCACGTGCACGGTGCAGGCTATCCAGGCCAGCAGCCCCTCCAGGCCCTGCCCGGGGAACACTGCCTGCCTGCTAGCCCAGCAAGGCCATGACTTACAGAGGAGCGGAGCCGGTGTCCTCATCTGTGCAGACGCGCGGCCACATGTAAAGAGAGGACAGGCCATCAGGAAGTGTCCCGGGACGAGGCCCCTCGTGGGCTGGCACCGGTCCTGCTGGGCCCTGCCCTCAGTTTCCCTGACTGTTAAGTGCAGGCAACCAGCCCGGCTGCCAGCACGTGCGTCCTCAAAATGAGCTGTCTGGGGTCATGGCCCAAGGGGTGCCTGGGAGCCCCGCCCGCTCCTCATGAACTCAGCCCGCAGGAGCCAGGCAGGGGGCCAAGCTCGGGTTTCCTGAGCTCCGTCACGTACAAAGTCAAGAGCATGCTTGGTGCCTACAACCCTTGGGCCCTCAGCAGCCACCACGGGCAGGGGCAGAGCAGCCAAGAGGACAGCCACTCCCCTCGTTGGTCACCCACCTGCAGCCGAGTGAGGGAGGACGGTGGGCCAGACCAGGCAATAGGCGAGCAGACCTCCAGCTGGGGACCCGTTTGGCCCCACAGCGCCCTCCTCTGTCCCGCACTCCCGGACAGTGGCCTCCCCCCACCCCCCACCCCCCTGCACAGCGAGCAAAGGGCCTGTGGGCTCACCGTCCAGGACCTCGTCCGGCTTCCGTCGCTTCTCATAGATGAAGATCACAGTGACCAGCACCAGCACCTCGGCCACGATGCCCAGGAAAGGCCAGAGGGCAGCGAAGCGGTTTCGCACGCGCAGCGTGACCACGGCCTGGCTGGTGCCCTCCGAGTTGGTGCCGTTGCAGGCGTACCTGCCGGGGTCCGTCTCCAGGTCCAGGCTCGAGATGTGCAGCTCCGTCTTAGTCTCCGAGGACACCACGAAGAATTTGTTCCGGGAGCTGTTGCTGATGACCTGGGGGTGGGCGGACTTTGTAGGGACCGGGGCTGGGGCGGAGGCCAGCTCTTCCCCCGGCAGGCGTGGGCCTCACCTGGTCACCAGAGCTTTCCATCTTGTACCACACCCAGTCGCTGACCGGGGGGAAGGAGTCAGACTTGCAGCCTAGCACGACCGACTCCCTCTCGGTGGCGTGCTCGGACTTCTTCACGGCCTTGATGTTGGGGAGCCCTACAGGGGTAACCGAGCAAGGCAGGAGCCTGAGCCCGTGACCCTGGAGGAGGAGCTGTCCCTCTCTGGGGGTCCTTCTGGCCCCCAGCCCCGCCCCAGATGCCCCCGAGGGCCCCCAGAGCTCACCCTTCACCTCGATGCTGGTCTTGCCTGCTTGCTCCGGGAGGAAGACGCACCAGTACTCACCAGAGCGGTCATCCAGGTCCACCCTGCAAACAGACGCGCAGCAATGAGCGGGGCTCGTGGTGGGGACACCATCCCGTCCTCGGTGGAGCCGCAGGGGACTCCCACCGGGGGCCAGAGCAAGGCCACACTCGGGAGTCCCTGCAGGGCACGAGGGCACAGGCTGCCCGCTTCCCATCAGGGAGAGACGAGGAGGCATGGGTGGCAGATGGAACTGGTCCCCCCCCCCACCGACTGACCCGGTGCCTGCATCGATGAGCCCCTGTGCCCAGTCACCCCTGAAACCAGACTGGTTCTGGAGCTGGCTCAGGCATCGACTAAGACCAGGCTTCAGAGCAGGGTGGCACAGAGGCCCCCAGACCTCAGGGAGCCAGGTGCTTGGGGACTCCGGGCTGGGAGACCCCAGGTCTGCCTGCCCTCCTCAGCCGGTACCCCGGAGAAAGAAGGGAAGGGTCTTGGAGTCCAGCCTTACATTCAGCAGCCAGGGGACCCTCGCTGGATGCCAGGCCTTGGCCATCTCAGACCCCAGAAGCCTGGGCTTCTCCCACTGAGGGATCTGAGCAGAGCTTGTGTCTAACGTCTGTCCAAAGCAGGCCCGCCGACCACAACCCCAGTTCTGATTGACCAGAGAGGCCGTGAGCAGCAACACGGTGTGGGAGCAGGGGCAGGAAGGGGCCTGGGGGTGACGCCTGCAGGCTGAGATGGGGCCCGGTGTGTTTGCGGGCCCTGAGGCAGGCCCCACTCACTCATACTCTGTCTTCAGGTCGGGCAGCGCGTCTTCCTTCAGCACCTTGCCCGCCTTCACCCAGCGGTGGCCGACGATCTCAGTGGTGCTGTGGTTCAAGGCACAGGTAAGGCGTGTTTTGGAGCCAGCATCATCTACAGATGTCCAGATCCCGCTCCCTAGGTGGCCACAGGAGAGAATATTGGCAAAAGGTCAGGGAAAGAAAGGACCCAAACCCAGGAGGACCCTGAACCACCTGCCCACTTGTCCCTGTGGCAAGCGCGCAATGGCCCGGACACCCCAGGCCATCCACACTGTCCTGAGCCGGCCCAGAGGAGAGGAGTCCTGACTCACACCTGGCTCCTTCTGGAAGGACACCTTCTGTGGAGTTAAAGGAGCCTGGGGTCTGCAGAGAAGAGGGCTTGATGAAGGTTCTGTCAGGAACCATTCTAACCAGCTGGGCCTCAGGTGTTGGAAACGAAAGCCAATAACCACCCTGGGCCCCAGAACCTGGCCAAGACATGGACTGCTGGGTCCAGCCCAGCACAGACCTGAAATTCCTTTTGTATTAAAAAAGTGTTTTTTAGTGTTTGTTTATTTTTGAGAAAGACAGACAGACTGTGAGTGGGGGAGGGGCAGAGAGAGAGGGAGACACAGAATGAGAAGCAGGATCCAGGCTCCGAGCTGTCAGCACAGAGCCCGACGCGGGGCTCGAACTCACGAGCTCTGAGATCATGACCTGAGCTGAAGTTGGACTCTGTTTTTTATTTTCTAATTTTTTTTAAGTTTTATTTATTTATTTTTGAGAGAGAGACAGAGTGAGTGGGGGAGGAGCAGAGAGGCAGAGAGAGAGAGAGAGAGAGAGAGAGAGAGAGAGAATCCCAAGCAGGCTCCACACTGTCAGCACGGAGCCTGATGCGGGGCTTGAACTCACACACCGCGAGATCATGACCTGAGCTGAAACCAAGAGTCGGACTCTTAACTGACTGAGCCCCCCAGGCACCTCCGAAATTCCTCTTTTAAAAGATAAATCTGGGGTACCTGGGTGGCTCCATCGGTTGGGCGACCGACTTCGACTCAGGTCATGATCTCACGGTTCATGAGTTCGAGCCCCGCGTCGGGCTCTGTGCTGACAGCCTGGAGCCTGGAACTTGCTTCAGATTCTGTGTCTCCTTCTCTCTCTACCCCTGCCCTGCTCACATCCTGTGTCTGTCTCTCAATAATGAATAAATGTTAAAAAAAAAAAAAAAAGAAAAAAGATAAATCTAAGGGCGCCTGGGTGGCTCAGTCAGTTAAGCCTCTGACTTTTGATTTCAGCTCAGGTCTCACAGTTGGGGAAATGAAACACCACACAGGAGTCTGCACTGACAACACAGAGCCTACTTGGGATTCTCTCTTTCCCTCTTTCTGCCCCTCCCCTGCTCATGCTCTCACTCTCAGAATAAGTAAACATTAAAAAAAAAAAATTAAAAGAAAAAAAAGATAAATCTACTGGGGGTACCTGGGTGATTCAGTCAGGTAAGCATCTGACTTCTGATTTTGCCTGAGGTCATACTTGCACAGCTCAGAGGAGTCCGAGCCCCATGTCGGGCTCTGTGCTGACAGAGCAGAGCCGGCTTGGGATTTTCTCTCTCTCAAAATAAACATAAAAAAAAAAAAGTTCTTCTCCCTCTGCCCCTCCCCTGCTCACATACTCTCTCAAAAATAAATAAACAAATAAATAAACAAGTGAATCTAGCACAGTCCCAGCCGCCATTCCCTGGATGCCCCTGCAGAACCCCCCCCCCCCCATCAAGGCAGGGCCATCCGAGGTGGGTACCTCCCACCGGGGCAGGGCCTGCTGGCTACAGCTGCCCCGTCCTGAACGGCACCTTCTTCCGGAAGGTCAAGAGTGCACCCCCACTTGCCACTAAGCCTCTCTGTAGGGACAACCAAGGCACTGCTGGTGGACTCCCAGGGCCTGGACCTTCTGTTTAATTTCCAACTAGGCAAACGTCCCCACTGGCTTGAGATGTTCTCTTTAGGAATCAAAAATCACTTAGAACCAGGGGCGCCTGGGTGCCTCAGTCGGTTAGGCGTCCGACTTCAGCTCAGCTCATGATCTCACAGTCCTTGAGTTCCAGCCCCGCGTCGGGCTCTGTGCTGACAGCTCGGAGCCTGGAGCCCGCTTCCGATTCTGTGTCTTCCTCTCTCTGCCCCTCCCCCACTCACACTCTGTCTCAAAAATAAATAATAAAAACATTAAAAAAAAAAAATCACTTAGAACCAGAGGGTAAGAAGCCTGCTGAGGCAAGGAGGCTTGAGCCAGGGAGGGCTGCCCTCCAGGGACCAGAGTTCAGGGAGGGAGACTGTCAGGCGCTCAAGGGGACCCAGGGTTGAAGGTAAGAGGCATGGAACTATGAGAATGAACCAGGAGGACCCCCCCCACTTCCCTCTACACCAGACACTGGGCATCAGTGAAGCAGCAAACCCATCCTTGTGCACGTCAGAGCCCTATCCCGGGGCTCAGAGCAGGTGTCACAGGGACGCTCTGGTGCGATCATCCTGGAATTCCACATTGTCCCCAGCTCGCCTCCCCTGTGACATATGCCCCAGAGGCGTCCCTTCTAGAAGACCACGCCCAGACGATTTGGGCACAGAGATCCATCCCAGGGCTATTGGCGATAAGCTTCTTTTCCATCCAGTCTGCAGGGAGACGCCTACAGCACAAAACTGGGTGAAAAATCAGAATGTGAGACTGTATTTAAAAGGCCACAGTGTGAAGTAAGCAGCGACAAGAAGCAGGCTCTCTCGTCCAGAGACCGGGTCGGTCATTAAGAAAATTTAACCTGACCCAAAGGGCAGCAGGCGAGCTTTACTGGAGAGAGATCACTGAATCCTCCCCTCCCCTGTCCTGCTACAGACTGGCCACAGGCTGGCACTTCCAGTCTGGGGAGCGGTGGCCTCTTTGTGTGGAAGAGGCAGGACCTGAGGCCAGTGGAGGGCAGGACACAAGGTCCCAGGACTCTAGACGGGCAGGGGAAGAGGCAGACAGCTCAGCAGCAGCCAGACAGGAGCTACAGGGAGGCTCCTCTCTGCTGCCCTAGGCACTACCCACCCTTGGCGCGTGCACGCACACGCAGCACACGCACACAGCACCACACACACATGCACGCACGCACACACACACACGGGTGGTCACGGGCATGCACACACACACAGCACGTGTATGCACGCGTGGACACATGGGTTCAGACACATACACACGACACGTGAGTACAGACGTATACACGTGTGTGCAGACACACACCCAAAGCACACACAGGGACACGTGCGTGCACACACTCACGGCTTCAAGTCCGTATCGGAGGGCGCGGGCTACTGCTCTGGGGCAAGGTGGACCTTCATGCCTGCCCCTGGGGTGGCCCAAAGCCCATTCACAGGACTCAAAACAGGCACAATCCCAAGCAGGCAGAAGGGTGAAGCTGGGGCTCTGTGGCTGCCCTGAGCCCTCTGTGGCTGTGCTGTCTCTTCAGAAGGATCACCTCCCGGCAACCCACATTTCTCAGGAGTCAAGATTTCCCAAGATTGCAAAACCCAACAGCCGGTGCAGAGCCGGGAGGGTGAGTCAGGGCAGGAAGTGAAGCCAGAGAATGCCCTCCTCCTAGACTCGCGTCTGTGCCCTTGTCCCCTCACCCAGAGGCTGCTAGAAAGGTCAGTCCGATCTTACCCAGCCGCGCCCTGCCTCCCTGGGAGAGAAAGAAGTCGCCCAAAGGCCACAGGCCTGAGGGCCACTTCCACCAGCAGGAGCAGTGAGGGCCTAGGCACAGCTTCCCCCACCCTGCCTCCCTCCTCCCTTGTCTGAGGAACCACAGGCTGACACCCCTGCCCTGACCTGAGGGTAGCACACAGCAGGGAACTGAGACACGCCCCACCTGGCCCAGCAGATTGAGGGGGGAGGGCACCCAAGGAATTCACAGGGACCCTAAGGGCCACAGGGACAGGAAGGAGGAACAAGGGAGAACATTTGACCCCCCCCCCATTTTGGCCATGTGACTGTGACCCACGTTCTCAAGTAAAGTCACCTTCATCTAAAAACAGCCACCCCTCCTCCCTGACCTCAGGCTGCCGGGCAGGGCACAGGGCCAGGCAGGCCTTATGGGAAACAGCCCACGAGCTGGGATGAGACTGAGGCTCCCGGCACCCACCCTCCTCCCCACCCAACTCAGCAGCTCTACTCAGGTAGGAGGAGCAAGAGAACATTTCTGGGATGCCAGGCGTGGGTTCTGGGCCTCTCCACCCTCCCCTCCCCTCCATCTGGCCAGGAGGCCGCTCCTGCTCCCATCACCTGAGGCTCGGGCCAAATCACCAGCCCGCAGGACCCAGCTAGCAACCTGGTGCCCATGTGTGCCCTCCCAACCTGGTGCACCAGGACAGCGGGGCCCTGGACAGTCCCAGGGAGAGCAGGGGTCCCCCTGGCAGAGCTCCTGAAACAAGTTTCTGGGGAGCTAGCTGACCCAGCCACGAGAGGTGAACACGGTCACTAATTCACACGTCCCAGCAGAAAAGGGACGCATGGTATTTGTGAGGGTCCCCGGGAAAGGTGACAAAGTAAAAAGGTCCCGGGTGGATTCAGACAGGGCACAGACACACCTAGACTCCCCAGCACACACACCCTACGCGAGACGCAGGGCTTCCAGCTACAGCTCTGGTGCCTGGTCCCAGGAAACAGGTGAAAAGGCGCTACCCCAGGGCTTCCCCCTGACGGGAGGAGCAAACGCAGAGACTTCCTTACCCCCCAAACGCAGAGACTTCCTTACCCCCCCCCCCCCCACCCGCCACCGTCCCCGGGGCCGTCCGCGGCTACCTCCCGCCAGGGAGAGCTATTCCTGAAGGGCTCCAGCGGCCAGGGACCCGCTGGCGGGCAGTGAGCCATGTGCACGCCAGGCGCCAAGGCCCTTGCCCAGAGGCGTTCAATGAACGGCCGTTCTGATCATAAGGAAGAGGAAAGAGGCCAACTGAGCTCCTGAAGTGGGTCAGGAGTAAGTGGGTGAAGCTCCCACAAGAGGCAGCTCCTCCTGCCCCCCACCCCCAGTAGACACTGTGACCCTGCACTCCTGCCTCCCCAGACCCTTCTCTGCACTTTGTTCCCTACATGCCCATCACTATAAATCTTTAACCCAGAACAAAACGGGAAGTCTCGATCAAGGAAGAAAATTTCTATCAGGCAAAAGAGAGGCTGTCCCGCTTTCCCCTGAAAAATACGCTTTGATCCATTTTCCCCTGAGCGTTCTCTACACGGTGCGGGCCTCTCAGAAATAAGTGCTGTTTGTGACTCCGTTAAAAACACCCTCTCAACACATCCTGCCCAGAACTGGGCTGCCAAAGCGACCTCACGGTGACCTTGGAACACATCCCCTCCCGCCCTGGGCCTCAGTTTCCACTCCTGTTAAAGGAGGAGGGTGGACCAGCTGCCACCTCATTCTGTGGCCTGGAATCAGACAAAACCAAAGGAAGCAGAGCGTGCTGGCTTCCTGCCGGAGGTTTCAGGGTTTGGGCAAACACCAGGGGGCAGGTGCCTACCCAGAGCCAGACATGGGACCTAAATCCTGGGAAGAATGACAATCCCTTCCTGTGCCAGACAGCCCACCGGCTTCAGGGGCGGGCATTCCTCAGTCCTTGGTTCCAGCGTCCACGTGAGGGCCTGTGGAGGCGGCCACCGCTCCAGGCCGCACAGGCTTCGCCAGGGCTCGCGGGATCCCGGGGCCGCGCCAATGCACCCCGCGGTGGCACTGGCACGCCGCGGGCGGGGACCCCGCCGGTTGAGAGGGGGCCGCTCCTGGACTCCGGCCCCGGCCTCCGCCGCCGGACGCGGGGACGGCGGAAGGGCGGGGCTCCGCCTCCAGACCCCACCCCAGGTCCCCTCACCCAGGGGTCAGGCCAGCCCTCGGACCCCTCGCGTTCCCCAGCCGCCGGGGCTTAGGGACTCCACCTGCAGGGCCGCCTAGCGGGCCCCCGCTGCCGCGGCTGAGCCTCCACCCGCGCCGGGCAGGACCCTCACCTGCTCCCGAGCCGCCATCGGCGCTCAGCAGCGCCAGCGCCAGGACCACGAGCTGCCGCACCGCCATGTCGCCCCCGTCCGTGCCGTCCCCGCCACCAACCGCCGCCCGCGGCACTATAAGAACCGGGAGGGGCCGGGCGCGCGCGCGCAGGGCAACGTCGCGGGGCGGGGCGGGGCGGGGGCGCGCACGGCACGCCAGCCGCCCCCTGCGCATGCGCGTGGACGCACATACGCACGCGTGGGCCCGAGCGGGCGCCTGCAGCGGTGCCACGTGACCCTGGCGGCCACGCCCCACGGGCTAGGGGTGTGGTTGCGTTGCTAGGAAACGGGGGCGGGGCCTGCGAGGGCTGGGCGGGGCCCCGCCTCTGTTTCCTCAGCCTCTCGGAGTGTGATGACAGAACAGATAAGTGCGTGCTCTGTAGAGGTTAAAATACTCGCTTTATGTTATGTGCATCTTACCACAATACGGAAAATAAAGCGTTAAGGGAGGCGGTGGGGATCCCTGTGAACAGGTGGGATGTGTGCCTTGGGCTGGGGTGGGCTGCCAGATTTAGCAAATAAAAATACCTGGATGGCAGTTAAGTGTGGATTTCAGGTGGAGAGCCAGTAATTTCTAAATTAAGTATCCCGTGCAACATTTGGACGTGGCTGTGCAAGAACATTCGCTGTTTATCTGAAATTCACACTAACTGGCTGTACTGTGTTTTGTCTGGAAAACCCATCCTGAGGTTCCCCATGCTTTACAACAAATACTTTTTTAATTTTTTAAGATTTTATTTATTTAGTAAAAACTTTTAAAATTTATTTACTTATTTTGAGAGAGAGAGAGAGAGAGAGAGAGAGAGCACTAGCAGAGGAGGGGCAGAGAGAGGGAGAGAGAGAACCCCAAGCAGGCTCTGGGCTGTCAGTGCAGAGCCTGGTGTGGGGCTTGAACTCACAAATCATGACCTGAGCCAAAACCAAGAGTCGGGGGCTTAACTGAGACTGAGCCACCCAGGCGCCCCTATTTTTTTAAGATTTTATTTTATTTTTTTTTTTTTTAATTTTTTTTTTTAACGTTTATTTATTTTTGAGACAGAGAGAGACAGAGCATGAACGGGGGAGGGTCAGAGAGAGGGAGACACAGAATCTGAAACAGGCTCCAGGCTCTGAGCTGTCAGCACAGAGCCCGACGCGGGGCTCGAACTCACAGACCGCGAGATCATGACCTGAGCCGAAGTCGGCCGCCCAACCGACTGAGCCACCCAGGTGCCCCAAGATTTTATTTTTAAGTAATCTCCACACCTAACATGGGGCTTGAGCTAATGACCCTGAGATCAAGAGTCGTATGCTCTTCTGACTGAGCCAGCCGGCCGCCCCCACAGCAAATACCTTGTTAAATGACAAAATAGTTTCAAAAAACAAAACAAAACGGGTAGTCTATTGTTCATGATCTTGGGTTAGGCAGTAGTTTCTTACTTGTGACATGAAAAGCCTGAGCAACAATAAAAAAATAGATAAATAGGATTTCATCAAAATTAAAAACTTTGTGTTTCAAAGAACACCAAGAAGGAAGTGAAAAATCAACCCACAGGATGGGAGAAAACACTGGGAAATCATAGATCTGATAAGAGACTCACATCCAATATAAAGAACACTTACAATTCAATTTAAAACAAGTACAAATAGGGGCGCCTGGGTGGCTCAGCTGGTTGAGCATCTGACTTCGGCTCAGGTCACGATCTCGTGGTTCATGGGTTTGAGCCCTGCGTTGGGCTTGATGCTATCAGCACTGAGTCTGCTTCAGACCCTCTGTCCCCCCCCCCCCCGCCCCTCCCCTGCTTACTCTCTCTCTCTCTCTCTCTCTCTCTCTCTCAAAAATCAGTATCAAAAAAAAAAAAATGGATGAAGGGTCTGAATACAACGCTTCTCCAAAGAAGACCTACAAATGGACAAGCCCATGAGGAGACGCTGGCCATCGTGAGCCATCAGGGAGTGCCGGTCACAGCCAGGTGAGGCACCGCGTCCCTCTTCGGCATCCTGATTGTTTTCCACTGGATATTTAAGAGCTGCAGATACCTGAGATGCTCTGAAAAGTCGAGCAGCAGTTACCCTTTTGCAAGAAACATTTACATTTACAAGGGAAAGTCCCTGTGTAAGGGTGTGTCCCTTCAGAAACCTGTAAGGAGGGGAGGCGAGGAGTTGAATGTGCTGCAGCCTTGCCCCCGTCTACTGTGCGGTTCCGGGTCACCTCCCATCACACACTCCCCACCCCCAGCGTCATCTTTGGCTTTCTCTGAAGGTGATGGCTTCCGTACTTCTGAATGTTACTTGGTTTTCGCGACTGTCTCCCATTCAGTACATGTGTTACTAAACTTCTGTTTGTTTTCCTCCTGCTCATCTGTTTTACATCCATTAATCATTGGAGCAGCCAAAGCACCTGAAAGGGAAGCAGGGAAACTTTTCTGCCCCTTGTGGGTAAAGGGAAGGCTTCTCTAGATTGGAGCCGCTTCTTGAAGGCTGTGCTGTTCAGAGAGGCAGCAGCCGCGGGAGGTGAGCTGCAAGTCTGAGAACAGCCGGTCAGGAGTGGGGAGGAGGCAGTGTCGGGGCTCAAGGGCTACGTGCGGAATGAGGCGGAAAGCAGCCAGCTGGCTTCAAAGTCCCTCTGGCCTGGATAGAATTCCACGGCCCCCTTTCCTGCCCTCCCTGGGCTGGGCTGAGGACAGATCTCGTGGGAAATATTAGGGCCACCAGGCAGTCTTTGCTTTTGTTTATAAAACCAAGCTGCGTCCTCTCCAAGGCCCAGTTTTCTGGTTCCCTCTCTGGAAAGTCTTCCCTGTCTCCTCCCACTGGTCAGATGGATCCCTTTGCTGCTCAGTCCTGGCCCCACCTGGGGCAGGAGAAGCCTTCTAGGGCCACTCCATTGTCAGATTTAGCAAATAGAAAGGCAGGACACCCAGGTACATTTGAATTTCAGATTAAAAAAAAAAAAAAAAAGAGTGATTTTAAAAGTATCAGTCTATCCCATGCAGTATTTGGGGTAGACTTATGCTAAAATGTATCTGTTCTATATCTGATCTGCTCAAAAGCAGCCCTGCTCCATTACCCGCTGTCATTTCCCTCATTTGCACTGGTCCCTTCTGTGACCTCGTGTCCAACCCACCTGTGTGTGAGAGCAGGGACACAGGGTACCCTCCTCACTCCGCGCCCCCACCCCTGGCCTCTAGGCCGGCACCCTCACTGGGACGGGCCCAGGTTCCGGATCTGGACGTCTTCCTCAGACAGAAAAGCAGGGAAGCAGCCCAGCTGTCTGGCCTGTTTCTGCAGCTTTGTTCTGTGCAGCAGCCGGGCTGGGGGTGCGAAGAAGGCAGGGAGCCCGTCCTCTGATGCAGAATCTCTGGAGACCCGTAAACCTTGCCCCTGCCGACCCCTCAGGCCTCACTGGCCTGTGTCCTGCCTCGGAGTCCTGCCGTGTGGTGCCGCTGGCTCCCTCCCTGCACCCCAGTGACCACCAGACTGTCCTGGGCAGCGTGTCTTCAGGACCTCAGCCCCAGCATGCCACCCCTGCCCCATCACAGGACACGGCGTCTGCTCTGGTTCATTTGCCTTCTGCTTTTTCTTCCAAAACCTCTCAGGGGCGCCCAGCCAGCTCAGTCAGAGGTGTTTGCAGCTCTTCACCTTAGGGTTGTGAGTTCAAGCCCCACTTTGGGCTTAGAGGTCACTTAAATAAACGTACAAAACAAAACAAAACAACCCTCAAACTCACAGGTGAGGAGATGACATCAGACTTTCATTCTGTTACCCATCTGTCCACTGCTAAAATGTTTCAGCTTAGTTTTTTATGTGCATTTTTCTGAAAGGGGGAGCTTTGAAATCCACCCCCTCCAGGCAGTGACTGAAGGAGGACAGGGCAGGTTTTATTCTGGTGTTAGGGAGCCCTGGGAGGGGTTTGAGCCAGGGCGGTCCCTCCTCTGTTGTGTTCTGGGGAGACATCAGAGCCGCCCAGGGGAGAGGGGCCTGAGAAGAGGGCCAGGAGCGGACAGGGCAGGCCCTATCCTATGGCTGACATCCTGACGAAAGGGTTATTCTGGCACAGACCCAGAGCAGGGGCCATGTGATCTTGGGGGCAGACTCGGGATTGACACAGCCACAAGCGAGACCCGGGGCCTCCAGGAGCTGGAGGAGGCAGGAAGGACCCTCCCCGCTGGAGCCTGTGGAGGCGGGGAGCCCAGCCCACCTCGATCTCTGACTTTTGGCCTCAGAATGTGGGAAGATAGAGTCCCATTGTTCTGAGTTCCTGCTGTGTGGCTTTGATGCCCCAGATCACACCGTGTCATCAAACCATCAGAGGCCACCTTGGGCGGGTGCTGAGTCCCCAGGCAGGCAGGGTGGGGCACCTGCTTATTCCTGTTGGTGGCCTCCCGTTCACCTGGGGGCCAGTTGGGGGGGGGGGCGGGGGGAGGAGCCCTGCTGGGCCAGGAAGGAACAGCCAGGCGGGGAGATAAGCCTTCTCCCGGGACAGCAGCAGGCGGGCCTCCCCTAATCTGCAGCCAGATGGAGCCATGCCAGACCCCTGATTAAGACCTTGGTCTTAATGGGCGCGTGTGGGCAGACAAGTGCTTCAAGGCAGTTCACAGCAGCCAATGAAACAGCCCCAATGTCCATCAGCAGGTGGATGGACACACACAAAAGGTGGACGTCCACTGCGAAAGGTTCATGTCCCTCAGCTGCGAGCAGGAGCCAGGCGCCCACCCCCGCCGCCCCACGGACAGACCCTGAGCACACGACGCTCAGGGAGGGAACCAGACGCGAGGCGCCACACGGGGGTGTGAGTCCATGTGTGTGAAACGTCCAGAACAGGCTCATCCACGGACGGAAGGGGGTTCGTGGGGGAGGGGCTGGGCGGTGGGGCGTGACTGTGCGGGGACAGAGTTGCTTTCTGGGGAGATGGAATGTTCCAGAGGTGCTGGTCACACAACCCGGTGAATGTACGAACACCCACTGAATTACACACTCTGGATGGATGTTCGGCATTTGCAGGCCCGGCCCCGAAGCGCCCTGGTGGGGGCCCACCCCGGAGGGTCAGCCCCCAGCCTGCCATGTTGCACTGGGCTGCTGTGGACACTGGGGCAGGGCCAGGACCTCTGGTCCTGCTACAGGTGACAGGAAGGGGTAGGTGAGTGGGGATGGGGGGAGGAGAGCAGTGGAGGATGGGAAAGCCGGGGGAGGGGGTCCTGGGATGCAAGCTGTTACCCCTCCAACCTGCCCGCAGCACCTTGAGCATCTTGAAGGTATTCTCCATACTGGAGGCCAGTTGTACTCTGGGTGCTAGGCTGTGGCCCTGATGCTTCGCATAAGGCTGCTGTTGTGTCCTGGGGACGCCCCGCAGCCTGCAGCCCCCTCCTGGCTCCCGTCTGGCCAGTCTTCCCCTGTTCCCATCGCTGCCCCGAACTCCAGAAGGCGTGTGTCCAAAAACGCCAAGCCCCTGGCTGGGTTCCCCTCAGCAGGGGCTCCGGCCCTGCCCCGTGCGTGGGCTCTGCCTCAACCAGTGATTTGTCCAGAGGCCAGCATGAAACCTAGGCTGGGTCCAGCAGCACTAGAAACAAGCTCTTTCCACGGGACCCGAGGGGCAGCCGTCCTTGCCGCCAGGAGAGAAAGCCTTCATGATCCCACGGCTGAGAGGCGGCAGGTTCGTGAGGACCTCTTGTGAGCGCTGGGATCCCGCTGTGCCTGACGCCTGTGTCCTCCCAGACTCTGCAATTACAGGAGGCACCGGGGGCCTTTTGGTTACCCGAACCGGTGTAGTCTGGGGTCTTTGGTGCTGGCTCCAGGATGGGTTTATCTGGGGGCTTCACCGTGGCATGCAGGCCCCAGTTCCTCTGGTGTGGACTTTGCCACCCTCGTGGGTCAGCTCTGCCCCTGTGGCTAGGTGGGAGGCACAGTCCTGAGCGCATGAGGACTGCCCCCCAGCTCTGCACAGGCGGGCTCTAGCTTTCTGCAGCGAGACCAGTATGGGCGAGGAGTGGGGGGCAGACCCTGTGGTGATGTGAATCTCAAGGGTGTCGCCCCTGGGGAGAGAGCCAGGTTAGGGGCAGGGGCCCCACCCCCTCCTGTGACGTTGCTACCTCAGCTCTGAGGCCCCAGACACCTGATGTTACTAGCCTAGCAGTGGCCCCAAGTCCCCGTTTCCTGAGAGGTTCAAGTTGACAGTCAGGGGCCGTCCCCATCTTGCTCTGGCTCCCACTCACCTGCACACAGGCCCCCAAGGCCAGCAGAGGGGCTACGGGCTCCCGTGGTGCCCAGGAAGTCAGCTCAATGAAGACCGTGGTCTGGAACCTCTTCCGTGGGGATTCTCCAAAGCAGCTCTCGCCCTCTGGACTTGCCGTGGTTAGCCTGTCGGCCTGCGTGGGCCCAAGGTGACAGGAGCACACCTGAGAACGAGGGCCACTCAGTGGAAGCCGAGCCTGGCAAGTGACGGTTTCTTCTTGCAGCTCTAGCGGATTAACGGATTACCACACATTCAGGGCCTGAAGCCACACAAGCTTATTCTTTGACAGCTATGGGGCCAGAAGTAGGAAACGGGCCTCACGGGGCTAACGTCCGGGTGTGGGCAGTGCTGGCTCCCGTGAAGGCTCCGGGGGAGACCTGCACCCCTGCCTGCTCTGGCTCTCAGAGAGCTCTCTGGCTCTCAGGTTACGGGATCAGGGCACGGACATCTCTGGAGCTGTTATTCTGGCGACCACAGGTCTGGGGAGAGACTGCACAGAACCAGTGCCTTGAACAGGCTATGCCTGAAATCCCTGGCCTTGTCACTCACAGAAGCCAATTAAATTCCTTTCTGTTTAAGTCAGTTTGAGTTGGGCATTTTGTCCTGCTACCGAAGGGGTCATTATAAAGGAGAGGTGGCCAAAACAACTGATCACAACAGGCAGATGAATTCACCCAGGTGCAGAGACTCTGGAAACCATTACCGCCCATTTGGTGGCATCCTGTCCTCACCCAGTCGGGTGTGTCAGGCCAGGGATGAGTTCAAGAAAAATCAGTATTTATAGAGTGTGTTCACATGTCCTGTCTAGTTTAGCCGGAACCACCCCCAGGAAGTAGGCTCCATTAGTATCCGGATGGTCAAATCGAATAACTAAAAATAGAGTTCTTGGAATTTCAGATAAACAACAAATACTTTGTAAACATGTCCCCAACACTGCACAGGACATATACCCCCTATATATTATATATATATATATATATATATATATATATATATATATACACACAGTAAGAATGATTTGTTTATCTGAAATTTATATTTAACTGGGCAACCCTAATTATTTTAAGGTTTATTTTTCAGAAAGAGAGACAGTGAGAGAGCGGCAGAGAGAGAGAGAATTCTCAGCAGGCTCTGAGCTGTCAGCACAGAGCCCAGTGTGGGACTCAAATTCATGAACCGTGAGATCGTGACCAGGGCTGAAGTCGGGACGTCTAACTGACTGAGACACCAGGCTCCCCTGGGCAACCCTAATTATGATCTCTGTTTTGCAGATAGGTTATGGGATGTGAACCCCAAGGCCTCAGGTATCAGTCAGATCTCTGTGCAGAAGCTTCCATGGCAGTTGTGTGGGGGACGGTATGAAGGGAACACGATTCCCATGGAGACGTGGGGTCCGCGCCCCTCCCCTCGGGTCTGGGTGGGTGCCCGCCCGTGTCCAGCCCTGTGCAGGAGTGGTGCGTGTGACCCCCGAGTGATTGAAGCGGCCTTGCTCCCGGGGTCCTCCCGCCGGAGCCCGTGCCGCCGTGCTGTGAGCACACCCGGACAGGGTGGGGCGGGGACAGACCACCCCACCGTGCCGTCCGCTTCCAGACCTCCACCAAGGTCTTCTCGTGCGGGCTGCCAGCCCCCCCACACCACTCCCCGGAAATGCCTCTAGGCTGAGGTGAAGGGTGCCTCGGCGCCCTGTGGAGGTTATGAACATGAGCCACTGGCCTGGCCCTGCCTGCACCTGCTCAGCACACGGGCGAGGGTCACACGCCCAGGCTCCCACTCCGGAGGCTGGGTCGCTGGTGATACAGCACAGAGCTCAGAGGCCCAAACTAGGTGCAGGAGGTGCGGGAACAGGTGTGGCTGCCACAGTCCCGCCGAGAACACCACTTGAGTCCGGAGGGGCCCCTCCCCGCCCTGCACTTCCCTCCGGGTTTAAGAAAAGCCAGAGATGAAGAGTGAAACCTTCCACGTTTTAATGGAGAAACATCATTCAGGTTAAAACACCACCAGACCGCGAGGGCAAACCGGGAAAGGCGTGTGCAGGCCGCTGTGGGGATGTGTGTGCACCCTGGATGTACCTGCCCCTCTGGCCCGTCCCCCACCTGTGTGGGGTCGTCTCAGCCCCAGGCGCAGTGACTGGTCGGGCTGGGCGTGTGCTCGTCTGACCCAAGGGGGGACCTCGGTCCTGATGCCATCTGACCCTGAGCCCAGGCCACTCTGGACTTAACAGTTACACTGAAATGAAGCCACCGGGCCTGGGTGACACCAGCACACAGGGCTCCTTGGGGGTGCTGTGGCCACAGAGGGGCTGCCTGGGGCCCGATGGCCAGCCCCGCCAGCAGACCAGCCGGCCCCGGGTGGGAATCTGGGGCCGTGACCCGGCCCGGACGGGGCGCCTGGTGGCACACCGCTCTCTGCGGTCCTTCGGGAAGGCCAAGGACAGGTTGGTTCTGTAGCTTCTCGTAAAGTCGTTTTATTTAGATTCCAAACAAACCAAAGCAGAGAGAAGAGGTGACCACAAGTGAATCCGTCAGCGCGAGCCGCAGGCCCAAGTCTCTGGCTCGGCCAGCAGGAGCTGAACACGCACACAGGCGGGTCTGCGTCCCTCAGGCCACCGCCGCCCAGGCCCGCCCCACCTGGCGGGCTGCGAGGGACCCGGGACACACACGCGCGCGGGAAGGGAGGGCGACGCCCGGGAGGAGACCACCCAGGGGGCCGGGCAGCACCCCTCCCATGGGGCAGTCTCGCCACACAGTCCGGGGCTGCTGAGGTAAAATCTGTACGTTTATTCTTGGGGTCGCCCTGTCAGGACTCCTCGTTGCCGGAGTCATCCTCGTCGTCCCCGAAGCAGCTGTCGGCCTCAGCCTCGGGCTCGCCGTCCTCGTAGTAGTCGTCGTAGAAGAGGTCTGAGCCCTCGTCGGGCGCTGGCGCCTTGGTCTTCACACAGTACTCAGCCAGCGTGGTGGGCACCTTCACGCCGTCCCGCTCTGCGTCCACCTTGGTCCCCAGGACCTGCTTCCTGCGGGAGACACGGGCCCACAGGTCACCGCTCTGTCTCCTCGGGGCCCCGCAGGCAGGAGCAGGCAGGAGCACGGACGCCACAGGGGAGGGCCCCTTGAGCCACCAGACAGGAATCCTGGAGACCGGCGGCACCCCGTGGGAGGGTGAAGCCACTATCGCGGTTCGAGCCGGCAGACATCAGCCACCAGGGGCGACGGGACCGGGGCTGGACCAGATCTCCAGCTGCCTGTGCCGGCCGGACAGGGGCGGAGCGGATGAAGAGGGCCAACGCCAGGGGGAAATGGGGACAAGGGAACGCGGGCCCGGGAGGTGACAGGCGCCATGGGTCACGCCCAGGACAGAGCAGACAGCTCTCCTGGGGACTCGGCGTGGCGCCCCCATGAGCTGTGGCAGGGTGGACACCGAGAGCCCACGTCCCAGCACAGGTGACACCCCAGACGGACACCCTGCAGCATCGCCCCACTGGGGGGGGGGGGGGCCTCCAAGTCAGCCGGCTCTGCCCCCGTTGTGCGGGGAACACACTTGGCGGGGGCGGGGGGACAGGCAGGCAGAAGCGCCCGTCACAGCCTTGCTCACGTGGGCGCATGTGAGCCAGCCCACGGGGAGTCTTCAGGGATAAAAACAGTCTGGTTTTAATTTTGGCACCACGTGGGAGGTGCTGGGAAAAACTGGGGCGAAGAACAGGCCATGTGGGCAGGACCCCCCGCCACGGAGCTGAGCCGAGCGCCCTCGCCCCGAGACCCCACGAGGGTCCCGCACAGCAGCACCGGGAGGCCTGCAGAGCACCCGGCATCACTCGTGGCAGACACCCCGCTCGGCGCCTCCTCACTTCCACAGACCCAAGGCTGTGACCCCGCCCGGCATCGGGGGACAGCTATCCTGGGACGACAACGGGGGACAAACAAACGGGGGAAGGGGCTGCCCTACACGCACATGGGTCACCCTGGGGCCGCGTGTGTGGCTTGGGGGGCTCTGATGCACTCAGGTCACACGTGCAACACCGCAGAAATCGTTCAGAAAATTCTGCTCACGTAAAATACCACGGAAGCAGCAAAAAACGGGCCAGGTCTACGGAAGAAAACCGGCACAACTTTACTCAGAGGAAAGAGAACCAAAATCCACAGAAACGGCCTGCAGCTACGGGCTGTGGACCCCTGACACCTGCGTCTGTCCAGCGTGAAGCACGAGGCGGCAGGGAGCTCTGGCACACGATGCGCAACAGCGTGTGAGGCCCGTGCACGTGCACGGCACCGTTCTCCACGTTTCTAGCACGCAGATCAGCGGCTGCCAGGGCAGGGTGGCGGCGGACGTGGGCGTCTGGAAGGCTACACGGAAACTGTCAGGTGTTAGTGTTGCGGGGCTTCCTTTTCGTTTCTCTCAGGATGTGTGTGTTTCTCTATCACGAACACGTTGCCTTCTCAGCACACAGTTGCTTCTGGGGCTTCGTCTGTGTGAACTGTGGCAACTTAAAGTGTGTGGCGGTGAGTTTTGACCCACGTGTGTCCTGAGACGCTGCCCCACAAGCGAGGGCGCAAGCATACCCCTCCCCCCCGGAGGTTCCGCCGTGTCTTGTGCATTCTGCCCCTCTGACAGACACCAACGTGCTTTCTGAGGCTACGTGGACAGGCCCCGGCCTGCTCCCTCCTCGCCTGCGGCTGTACGCTGGGCCGTTGACAGCTTTGGCAAATCGAGACTGTTCTGAACATTCGTGTGCGTACCAGTGTGGACACGCGCCCCCGTTTCTCTTGGGTAAATACTCAGACCTCAAGTGGCCGGGTCCTAATGCAGGTGTGCACATGACTCACCCATTTTTTTAATTAAAAGGTAAATGACGGGGGGTGGGGGGGTGGTGCCTGACTGGCAGGGTCGGAAAAGCATGTCTGATCTTGGGGTCATGAGTTCGAGCCCCACATTGGGAGATTACCTAAATAAAACTTAAAAAATGACAAACTGAAAGGGTATCTAGGAAAAACCTAACAAAGGGTTAAGCCTGTCATGAAACGAGTCAGTAAACCCTCATTAAAAAGCAACAATGGACAACAGACACAGAGCAGCTCACACAAATCCAGGGAGAGAGAAAAGGGGGTGAAGCACAAGCAGCTCTAGGTCCTAAGCGGACAGCGTGTGCACCCAGGGCCTTAGACCAGGTTCCCACCCTGGTCCCGCACCTGCCCGCTGAGTGTCCATCCTGTGCAAAGGTCCCTTTCCAAGGGTGCTCACCTGTTTATTCGAAGGGGAGAGCACTGGAAATGACCACCCGCCAGGTGGAGGATTAGTCCTGGCCAATCCCCAAGTGATGCATCGCTTTCCTAACCAGACAAAACTTATTTTCTAGAAAAGATAGCAATTTTCTAAGTGCGCTGGTATCATGATCATTTTCTGCCTTTAGAAAATGATTCCAAGCTTCAAAATTACAAATGTAAATGACGTTCACAGCAAGAAACCAAGATACGACGTGACATAAACGAGACCTCAGTAGTACACAAAACCTATGTTCCCCGCCAAAAGAAAGCAGGAAAACAGAGTTGATGTCAGGAGCAGGTACCCGAAGGACTGTGGTCCCGGAGCGCCCGTTTGTAGATAGGCACGAGGGGCCAAAATGCAGACAGGAGGCCCCGCAATGCTTGGGAGAGGCTCCCCAGGAGGGAGGAGAGAGGGACCAGGAGAGTCTCTGCTATTTTAGTTACAAAGCAAAGAAACCGCAGTGAACCCTTGTTAAAGCCTGGCGGTCACCACTCAGGAGCTTCTGTATGTACGTGCCACCGGGTCTGTGCGCGACACACGTGCACCACAGGTGCTCTGAATGCACACACCGTGTCACACATCTCACAGGCATTAAGCTACACATCTGCGACACACACTGGGGCACCTCACCGTGCAACAGAGACAGAGAACACACGTTTTCTTTAAAAAAAAAAAAAAAAAAAAAGGGGGGGTGGGGGCAAGGAGACCAGCAGAAGAACCAAGGCGTAGGCTTCAGGCTGGCTGGCTCCTCCCCAGGGCTGCAAGGCCATGAGCCTACTGGGACTGGGACTGCTGGCCATGAGCAAGCTGGAGGTGTGTGGGCCTGCACAGAAGCCCTCCTCACCTGATGATGTCCGTGTACTCCCGGTCCTTGCCTTTGCTCTCTTTCCACTTCCTGTACATCACAGAGGCATCCACGTTCGCCGGCGAGAAGGTGTTAGGTTCGTTGAGGAGGGAGATGACGCTCAGCAGGATGGTCCTGGGGAAGTAGGGAGTCAACAGGTGCAGGGCGTTTTTGGCCCACGCCACCCGCCTACGAGCTGGGCTCTCAGGCCACGCCCAGGCCCAAGCGTCACTGGGGAGCTTCCGGACACTCTGAAGCCAGCACCTGCCTGGGGACCCTCACAGCCCCCCAACCCTGCAGATGACATCTGACTGGACTTCTCGTTGTCCCTTTTTGTCTCAGGCCCCAAGAACAGCAGGGTCCGGCCCCCCCCAGTCCATCCACCTGCCCGCCCAGCTCCCAGGACAACATGACGTGGGAGCAGCTGAAGCCAGGACCACCTTTGTCCCACATGCCCCTATCCCCGAGGCATCCTGCGGGCAAACAGGTCCCTCTGTGCCACCAACTTCTACTATAGTTCGGGCTGGACTAAAGACATGCAGGCTGCAAGGCAGGGAGGCCAGCCCACTCAGGATGAGCAGCTCAGCCCTGAGACGGAGGGGAGATCCCAGGGGCAGGCAGAGGGGCAATGGGAGGGAAGACACAGACCCGAGACTCCCAGGGGCTGTTTCTCATGGTGGATGGGGCAGGGGGCACCAAGAAATGAGAGGAGAGGCTAGGAGAATTGGTCCTGGGGTCTTTGGGGCCCCCAGTATCCTGGTGGGAGGCCAGTTTGGACAGATGCCACGGTACTCTGGCGAGTCATGGCCCTGAAGAGGCCCCGAAGGAGCAAGGTCAGGAATGCTGCGGGGGCCAGGGGTCCACGTGCTGACCAGTCCCTCCGGCAGGGTCTGGCCCAGCCTCACCTGACGTTCTGCGTAGGGTTCCAGCGCTCTGAGGGCAGCTCCCCACTCTGGGGGTCATCGACTGGGGGGTGGAGAATGGAGATGCACACGTCCCCCGTCTGTGTGAGGACAGGAGAGAGGGGTCAGCGCCCACAGCACTGCCACCAGGCAGCGCAGTGCCCTCCCCACTACAGGGGAGCCGGGAGGGGCCTGCCCGGTGGGCTCACCTCGTAGATGTTGGGATGCCACATCTTGGTCAGGAACCGGAAGGCCGGCGGGGAGTAGGGGTAGTCGATAGGGAACTTGAGGCGTGCCTGGGGAGGGGCAGAGAGCAGAAGAGCTCAGCCAGTGCTGGCCATTGCTCAGGGACTGTGCCCACGAACACACAAACAAGGACACTGGCCAGGACAGACCCCCCTGTTGCAGGAGGACCGCCTGGACCCTGCTGGTCGCCCCTCACAGACCCCCCCAGGACTCTTTGGGGTGGCCTGAGCGGACCCTGGCCCCCCTCCTGCTGCTGAAGGGCAACTCCAAGGCCATTCTTGGCCCAGACCCGTGGGAGGGGCCAGGAGCCAGGCCCCAAGGGAGCTGTGCACCCCCAGCATGGCGGCGACTCCTAGGCCTCAGTTTCCAGGCTGTGGGGAAGGTTAAAAATAGATGTGTGTTCACTCGGCAATCATTCCCGACACCTCTGTGGGCTGGGCTCTGTGGGAGGAGATGAGTCAGCGCTGGACGGATGGGCTCTCTGCCCACAAGCATCCATCCTGGGGGGCCAGGAAGGCAGACAGGAAGGTCCTGGGGCAGACTGGGGAGGGCTGCCTGCCGAGGCCTCAGCAGGTGCAGGAGCTTCGTCTGCGGCTTGAGCCCCAGTCCCAGACATGGGGATGTCTGGCCTAGGGTCCTGGTGGTGCTCCAGGCTCTCCCGGGCGAGCCAGTGTGCTGGGAGCCAAAGCTGGGCTCCTCTGCTGGAGCTTCGCAGGCCCATCTCTGGATAGTCACCCTCCTGGGCAGGGGCACGGGGGCATTTAGAAGTCCCTCTGTTCCTGGGTGATTGTGCTGAGGCCTGGGAGGCAGGTAACTTGCTGGTGACTGCAGAGCAAACCCGGAGCTCAGAACCTGCCCTACAGGTTTCTAAGCGATGGCCCTGAGGACAGCTGTTCTCAAACACCCAGCAAGTCCCACCTCATCTTGTCTCAAGCGTCCCCAGAGATGCCTTCACCACTGAGCAAACTGAGGCTCAGAGAAGGAAAGTACCTTGCGCAAGGATACACAGCAAGCAAGCTGGGAGGAGGTTGTTGAACCGCGTCTCTCTGGCACCCCCTTGAGTACACTGCGTTGCCCAAATGCTCACCATGGCCCATGAAGGACAAGGAAGGCGCCGCAGGAAGTGGCTGGGAAGCGGTGGTGGCCGCCAGGCACTTCCCAGTCTGGCTGTTCCACACCTGCTGCAGAGGGTCTCCCCACCCAGTCACGCCTCGACAGGAGGATCAGGGTGGGTGCCAAAACCACCCCGGGTCCCCCGCCGGCTTCTCTGAGGACACAACACAACACAACCTACGGCAGATGTGTTCGAATCTGGCAGGGCCCCACCCCCAGTCCCTTCTTCTCCAGAAAAACGGGACAATCCCCCAACCCTAGTGTGGAGGATCCCCTGCAACCAGTTAGTGAGCAAAAGTCAGAAGCCCACATCCCTTCCTTCCAGATCTGTGAGCTCACTCAGTCTTAGTCTCGCTGTTGCCTCAGGGTGGGACTCCACCTCCGGCTCTGAATGGAGCTCCCATCCCTCCAGCCTGAAGCACACAAAGGAGGCTGGGGGAGGGATCTAGTTGGACCATCAGGTGATCAACCCCAAATCCAGTCCCCGCATGCATGCAAGAGGCCGGATTGCCGAGGCACAACTCGGGCGGGAGCGGTCCACAGTCCTCCCCCCATCCCACCCCAACACCAGGGGAATCTCAACTCAGGACTCACCCCCAGCAGACCAGGCTGCTCCCTCACAGCCACTGAGCAGGCTCAGCTAAAACAGGAGCCAAAAGTGCAAACGCAGACATGTGTCCTGGGAGTATCACCCGCCCCTCCCCCACAGCCTGGCCTAGCTGTGGTTTCTGCCCCCCCCCCCCCAACCTGGCAGGGCTGGGGGAGGAGGGTGTTCCCAGGCTGAGGACCCTTGCCCCACCTCTCGTGCAGGCAGACCCCTTGCCCCATCCCTCTGGCTCAAAGAGCAAAGCCCTACAATCTGACAAGGGTCCTTCCAAGGCCACGTGGGGGCTCAAATGGTGAGATCAAGAAAGCTGCCTGGGTTCTGGCTCAGATCTTCTGTCACACTAGCGGGAAACACAGCCAGTGCCAGGGCCAGCACCCCCTCCCCGCTCCCAGAAAAGAACTGCCCGGGATGAAACTATCACAGGGGACAGAGAAAACGACCCAGACGTGAGATTTGAGCCCCA
The DNA here is from genome assembly GCF_024362965.1 of Panthera pardus. Classification (NCBI taxonomy): domain Eukaryota; kingdom Metazoa; phylum Chordata; class Mammalia; order Carnivora; family Felidae; genus Panthera; species Panthera pardus. Next base: position 180,087 of record NW_026527013.1, on the reverse strand, counting down.
AAAGGACACCTGCTCAGCGAAACCTGAGAAAAGCAAGTTGCGGCAAGAGAGGGGCCCCAGGATTGGAGGCCAGGGTCCCGGGTCCCGGGTCCGTGGGGTTGCTCTCTGAGGTGTGGCTCCCAGGGACAAAGTGGAGAGTGGCAGTGATGCCACCGTCTTGCCTCAACGTTCCCTAGAGAACAACTTACATAAAGCTCCAGAGGAAGCCAAGTGGGCCTGGCCGGCTGCTATCGGGAAGAGTGGCTGCTTTCCAAGCAGGCCCCAGCTGGCAAGGCCCCATCTGAGCCTTTGTTGGAACCCAAACAAGTGGCGGAGCAGCCCCCCCAGTCTGGCCTCCCTCCCTCCCTTCCCCAACCCCGTGCTCCCCAACAATAGAGCTTGCTAGGTCTGGGGAGGCTCTTTGTCTCCTCCGGGCAGGGGGCGGGGAAGGCAGCTGAGGGCCCGGGTCCGCCAGAGGCTGAGGTAAGCACGAGCCCCACACCCAAACAAACAGGGAGCGCCCCGAGCCTTCTCTCCGGGGATCCAGCAGACCGGCTGGGAAGGCGGGGGCCTGGAGCTGCTTCCAGGGACGGAAGGGGTGGCCGAGAGAACCACCAGCTAGACCCAGGGAGACGGGGACCGCCGCGGGCACACAGGCCGGGTGGGAACCGGGACTGCGAGCCGCGGGCTCACCTTGAAGTAGCCGCCCTCGTAGTAGGTGTTGGGGGGCCCGAAGATGGCCACCTCCCAGTTGTACAGGTCGCCCTCGTCCACCAGGGTCACCCGGAAGCCCTCCACCGGCTCCTCCTGCAGCCCCTTGAGCTCGAGCAGCAGAGCCTTCTGCGAGCTGGGCACCAGCGGCCGGGCCATGGTGGCGGCGGCGGCGGCGGCGGCGGCGGCGGCGGCGGCGGCGGCGGGGCCCGGGGTCGGGGGCGCGCTGGGCCGTGGGGCCGCCGCGGAGGCGCGGGACGGGCCGGGCCGCGCGCCGGCCGGGGAGGCGCCGGGGCTGGGGCCGCCGCCGCCGCCTTCCTCCTCTACGCCACCGCCGCCGCCGCCGCTCGAGCCCCCTGAGCGCTCCACTCGCTCTGGCACCGCCGCCCGCCCGGCGCTCGCCTCGGCCTGACCCGCGCGCCCCGCCCCACGCTGCGCCTGCGCGCCGCCGCCACCCCCCCCCCCCCCCGACTGCGCCTGCGCGCGGCGGCCGGGCCCGGACCGCACCTGCGCGCCCGCCCGCGGGGCACGCCGGGAAGTGGAGTCCCCGCCCCCGGCCCGCCGAGCGCGCAGGCGCGACCGCGGGGAGGGAGGGGGGGCCGAGCGCGCAGGCACCTTGGAGCTTTCGACCCCCGGGAGGCCGCCGCCGCCCCTCTCTCGGGCTAGCACCCCGGACACCTGTGCGCGGGGAGGCGGGCAGGGTTGGGCTGCGTCGTCCCGGCACGGGCCGCTGAGCTTTTGGGGTCTTTTTTATGACGTCCCAGCACGGGGTGGGGCCGGGGGCGGGCCGGGGCGGGGTCCTTTGGCCCGGGAAGGGAGGACGGAGGCGGATTCCCTTCTCCGGCGGTTCTGAGCGAGCGGAAAGGGCGGCCCGGCCGGCAGTGGGTAGGCGGGAGGGTGGGGTGAGGGAGTGTCTGGGGTCCGCAGACCGGGTCCTCGTTGGGCGGTGCCTCACTTTCTCGAGGCAGAGGTGAGGAGTGACCTCCCTGCTCAATACGGTCCGACGAACTGGAATCCAGAGATGGGCAAGACGCTGCTCCCCAGGGAAGCTGGGGAGATCAGTGCACCCCCGCTTTCGGGTTTCATTCGGCAGTGTTGATTCAGCACCCATCCTGGCCGACCCCCCCGCCTGAGTCCCACCCTCGGCTGAGCCCTGCTTGTGCCCGAATCGTAGACTGACCTTCCACCCCAGCTTGTCCTTCCTCCCGACTGCGGCTGAGCTCAGATCTGGCTGGTCCGAGGCCTAGACACACAACCCTTGCTGGGACACTTGGGCATGAGAGTCAGACGTGGTGCCCAGGCCAACATCCTGCACAACCTCAGGGTGACCGCTCCCCACGAGAGTGGGCGTTGGGCCAGTGGCGCCTGCTGTGGTCCCGCCCTGGGATGTGCCCGTAGCCTTGTTGGCAGGTGTCAGGGGCAGCCAATATCTGCAACACCTTGGGCTCCGCCCTCCTCCAGGTGTCCCAGCTGAGGACAGGCAGGTGTCAACCTGTCTGGGGCAAGGTGAGCAACATCTCCACAGGGGAGAGAGTCAGGGTACTCTGAGAAGGAACCCCGGGCGGAGCTGAGCTTCAGAGGGCTGACCCAAGCCTGGGGCTTTGACCGTCTCATCCGTAAAGGGGGCTCTGGGCTTCGAGTCTCGGAACCTCTGCCCTCCTTGGAGGCGCGTGGAGTGGGCCCCTCAGCTGTAAAAGGACTGTGTGCCCTGTGGCAAGTGCACTCTGACGCTCGTTCTCTGCCTACAGCAGCAGTGTCGGCGTTGGCGTGTGGTAGCTTATGGATAAACGGTCGTGAGAGCTAATCGTGATTCTTCCAGAGAGGCTTCCCGGGATCTCCCTGTGTAATCCCCACAGCCCCACAAAGTGTTGGGTGGGCGGGGTGGCCTTGGAGACGGAAAGGGAGGTACCAAGTTTATGGCCGCTCCAGGAGGTGCCACATGGGGCCTCATCCCCTAGGAAAGCCTGCTCCTTGGGCTCTGCAATATCCTGGAGAGCTGGTCATCTGGGGTGTCCACAGCACCTTGATTTTCCCTTAGGGGCTTCTCATTCTTAGTCTGTAAGGTTCAAATTGGACTGACCCCCCAAACCCTGGCTGCAGGGACGGGTCACCCAATCAGAGCGTTCCAAGCCCCTGGCTGCACTGGTTGGTTCAGGAACAGCATGTGGCTAACCATCGAATGAGATGCAGCTCTGGGACTTTTTCTGAGAACACTGGGCTGGGGTGACTGAGTGGGGACCTGGCCTGAGGTTAGGGGACCGTCTTATCACCACAAGCCCTACGAACAAAGGTGGCGCTCGGGGATCCTGATGACCCTGTGTGTGCTCCTGGATGCAGCCATGCTGACCTTCTCTGAATGCTCCAGAGGTGCAAGCTGATAAATTACTTTCGTTCTTATGAAGCCAGTTTGATGTGCGCCTCCCATCACGTGCCACAGGAGCGCCCTGCATTCAAACCTAAGTTCTGCTCTGACCTTGGAAATGGCCCTGGGATGCTAAGCCAGGTCTCAGTTTCTCTATCTGTAAAACGAGTTACATGAGATACTATTTGGAAAACTCTTAGCATGGGCCTTGAAGATGTTATGGAGAGGTATACAATGGCATTTTGCTGCAATCATGCCGGTTGAGAAGGAAGACGTGATCTCAGGAGGCAGGGACTGCAGGAGTGGAATAAAAGGACGGACGGGGGGAATGTGGCCCCTCAAGGGTAGAGGGAAATGGGGTCCTAAGACAGAGGCTTCAAGGCCAGTGTGCTCTGGATGCAATAGAACTGGCTTCGAGGTCAGCCCTGCCTTTTCCTGGTTGTGCCACGGGGCCGGTCACTTACTGCGGGAGAGAATAATGCCCCCCTCACCTCCCATAGCCGTCCACATCCTAATCCCAGAGCCTGTGACTATACCACCTCACAGGACAAAAGGGACTTTGCAGATGAGATTAAGAATCTTGGGGCGCCTGGGTGGCTCAGTCGGTTGGGCGGCCGACTTCGGCTCAGGTCATGATCTCTCGGTCTGTGAGTTCAAGTCCCGCGTCGGGCTCTGTGCTGACAGCTCGGAGCCTGGAGCCTGTTTCAGATTCTTTGTCTCCCTCTCTGTGACCCTCCCCCATTCATGCTCAGTCTCTCTCTGTCTCAAAAATAAATAAACGTTAAAAAAAAAAAAGAATCTTGAGATGGGAAGAGAGCATCTGGCTGGAGCATGCAACTCGATCTCAGGGTCATGAGTTGGAGTCCGTTGGGCATAAAGCTTGCATTAAAAAGAAGAGGAATCTTGGGGCGCCTGGGTGGCGCAGTTGGTTAAGCGTCCGACTTCACCCAGGTCACGATCTCGCGGTCCGTGAGTTCGAGCCCCGCGTCAGGCTCCGGGCTGATGGCTCGGAGCCTGGAGCCTGTTTCCGATTCTGTGTCTCCCTCTCTCTCTGACCCTCCCCCGTTCATGCTCTGTCTCTCTCTGTCCCAAAAATAAATAAAAAAAAAAAAAAAGAAGAGGAATCTTGAGATGGGAGATTATTTTGGGTAATCACGGTGGTTGGGCCCTGTGTAATCTACCCCATTCCCAAAGGACCAAAGTCAGACAGATGGGCAGACCCCGTGCTTCTGGCTCTGAGGATGAGGAGGGGCCATGGGCCAAGGACGGCACCTCTGGAAGCCGGAAAACCGAGGAGATTGGGGCCCCTGGGGGAGCCAGCCCTGCCTACACCTGGGAGTTAGGATCTGTGAGCCCAGGGCTGTCAGAGAACCAGTGTGTGTAACTTTAAGCCACTGAATTCACGGTGATTTGTAACAACAGTCGTGGGAATTGAATACACTTAGCTCTGTAAGCTTCAGATTCTTCCGCTGGAAAATTGATTGATTGATTCATGACTTCCACGCACAGATCTAGGCCCCGGGGCTACAGAGAACAGGACTAGCAAAGCCTCCCACCTTTGGAGAGGTAGGGAGAGAGGCCATAAACAAATCGGTAAATAAATAGCGATTTTTGGTAGCAATAATTGCCAAGAAGAAAAATACAGTATGGTGAGGCATTAGCAACAGGAGTGGTTGGAGGGTTGGTTTGGAGAGTGGTCAGGGGAGGTGTCCCTCAGGAGGTGGCATCTGAGCAGAGACCAGAATGAGGGGAGGAAGTGAGCCATGTGGGTCTGGAGTAACAGTGTTACAGAGACAGGGGCTAGCACATACGAAGGCCCTGAGGTGGGGACAAGTTGCTTCAGCTAGAGACTGGTGTGCCCGAGACAGAGTGAGGGGACAGAGGCAAGACAAGGAGCTGGGGAGTCTCCTGGGTCAGCTTTCTGGAGTGCTGACTTTGCTCACAGGACTTGTGGTGGTGTAATGGCTCCAGAACTCAGGCCAGGTCCTCCCAGCTCAACTGTGTCAAAAACAATCCCAGGGCTGCATCTCATTGGCCATCCAGGAGTCACCTGCTGTTCCAGAAAAGGGCCAGCTGAGGGGGAGGAGGCATCCAGCCACTCCCCCAGACCCGGGTGGACAGGGGGCTTCCACAGTGGCCACAAACTCCAGGGGAGCCCCAGGTTTGGGAGGTCAGCTAGAGGCTCAGTCCCAGATACAGCAGGCCTAGGGTGTCCTTGGGATGTCTCCAGAAGTCCTAGGTATGTGGTTGGTTCTCGAAGGCTGGAGCAGAGCAAGGCAAGGGGTCCAAGCCATGACTTTGAGAACCCTGGCGTCCGGGCGGCAATAGATGCCTCAGGCCGGTGAGATTCTAAGTGAGGAGGATGTGTGAGGAGAGGCCCTGGACAGAGCTGGGGGGCCATGTCCCCCGACCCCCAAAGCTGAGATAAGAGGAGGAGGCCGCCACGGGGCGGGGCAGGAGCATTTAGAGAGTGGGCAAGGGGGTGTTTCCAGAAGGGGGAGGTTTGTAGTGTCGCGTGGTCCACACTGCCATGAGGTTGAGGCCAGGTGCGAACGTTGTGTCAGCTTCCCTGGACTCTGGCGGCTGGCAGAGATCAAGCCGGGGTCGTAACGAATGGGACTTCCGGACCTAAGGCCACGCATGATGGTGACCCAGGGAGGCAGCGGGCGAGGCTGGATGGGGCAGGGCAATCGTCCTGGCTGGACTTGGCCTCACTCTATTCTGGGGGGCTCTGGAACATGAGCTGCCCCAAAATTAGCTCCACCTGAGGCAAAGGGGCTGGCTTTTATACCCTCTGGCCCTCACTCACTAGCAATGCCTGCCCCAGAAGGAGTGGAGCTTCCTGGGCAGCGTGGCTCCCCTGCAGGGGGGCAGCCTGGAGGGGGCAGCAGGGAGGGGTGACCCAGTACACAGTGCCCACCTCAGCTTCTGAGGTCATGAAGGAGTGACCGCAGAGCTGACCGTTGAGGCCCCCACCTGCCTGGGCTCCGGGACAGGTATGCACCTAATGCAGATGGCCCACCTGTCTACGAGCCGAGTGTGGGCAGGGGCCTCACCCACGATTTGTCCCTGCTGCTGCCCGGCCCCGTGGCGGCTGGGTTGCAAATTTCTGGAGCAATCCCTGTGTGTGGGCGCAGGACAGAGTAGAAGCGTTCCAGCCAACACTTATCCAGCGGCTTGCTTTTCCTTAATCTTCCAGTTGCCCATGGCTGCATGATAAATGACCCTAAAGCTTCATGGCAAACACGGTGATCTGTCTCGCTCGTGAATCTGCGCGGTCGGTGCTGCCAGTCGCCCGCTGTCCCAACTCGCGGCTGCTGAGTGAACCGGTGAGCCCGGGGCGGGGGGCATGGGACCTGGCACCTTTTGTGACCTAGCCGTGGAGATCCTGTAGTCTTACAAAAGCCACCCAAATTCAGTGAAAGGGAATGCGGATTTCACCTCTCCATCTGCCTTTCGAGGGAGGGGTGGGGACGTTCTGGAAGCGTGTGGGAACAGAAATGTTGCTGTGGTCGGTTTTGCAAAACACATAGTGGCCACAACTCACAGTTCGCTGATCACCTGGCCTGTGCAGGGGGGAGGGATGGGGAGACAAGGTGGTCCTTGCCATCGGTAGCCTGAAAAATGGTTTCAGCTCTGTTCCCACGGGGTCTCCTTCAATCAGAAAAGGGGCCGAGTCCTGGGTCCCATTTACCAGAGTTGGAGGTGGAGGTCACCGGCCGGCCACCATTCTGGGCTGGGAATGTGACTCCTTCCTCCTGCTCCCAGAGGGGTTCCTCTTGCAAGCAACAGTCCCCTTGGAGGGGAGAGGGGTGCCCAGCGGGTGCTTGGTGAACAGTGATAGGACAGACTTCGCAGGTGTGTGTGGTTCTGGGTGGACCGACGGCAGGTGACAGAGGTGGTGGAGGGTGTGGGTTCTGGAGTACGCCCCTTGCCGGTAGGGTGACCCTTCACTCCTCTGGGCCTCGCCTTCCCCATCTGCCAAAATCGGGGTAGTGATTTGCCTTCCTCGGAGGCACATAAGACCTTGCAGGGCTCACACGTGTCCGCCGTTTCCATCATCACTGTCACGATTACCTGCCCAGCCGGACTCTTCCTTCGTCAGCTGGGGAACCCGTGGCCAGGAACTGGCTGGGTGGGGCACTTGTGGACAGCAGGGCCTCCTGGGTCTCAGGGTTGTGAGTCCAGGGCGCCTCGCTGAGCAGCGGAGGCAGGAGCGGAGAAGCATTTCAGCGGACATGGAGGGGAGGGAGGGGAGCACACACACCGGGTCGGCCTCGAGCACAGACTTTATTGCTGTCGAGGAGAGGGGCCTTTGTGGGGGTGGGGGGACGGGTGCCCGCTCCCTGGGACCCTCGGCCTCCCCTCCGAAGGGGCTGGGGCACGATTCCAGCTTGGAAGGCGGGCGTCGGGAGGGCTCCCCGCACTCCCCGCTGCATGCAGGGACACTCCAGTTCCGGCCTCAGACCTGCACTCCGCCAGGGAGCAGGTGGCCACCACCTTGTGGTGCCTCCAGCCGCCCAGGGGGAGGAGGCAGGGCAGGCGTGTGGGCGCTCAGCCCACCGGCTTGACCTTGGCTATGAAGAGGGCGGCAGCCTTCTCCAGGAACTCCTCCCGGGTCATGGGGGAGCTGGGCCGCCGAGCCACCAGGGCGCGGTCCATGGCCAGCGCCAGGCTGTCGGGGCCCAGGCGCGAGCCAGCCTCCAGGAAGCAGGCAGGCACGGCAGCCCCGTCGCTGGCCCGCAGGGCCCCCTCCAGGGTGTCCAGCACGGCCTGGCCCACGCGGCGGTCGGCCACAGCCAGCGTGGGGTCCTCCAGCAGCCGGTAGAGGGCGCCGGCCCGCGCCACAAACTCCAGTAGCACGAAGCAGGTGAGCATCCCGGCGCGGAAGACGTCCAGCGGCACGGCCTCATGGTCCCGGCACTGGATCTTGTGCAGCAGCGGTGCGACGACCTCCTCGGGGGCTTCCCCGTCCCGGCAGATGCGCTTGAGCAGCTCGCTGTAGGTGCGCCCGTCCAGCCCCGGCTTCTTCTTGCGCCCGCTGGCACTCAGGCACTCGTAGGCCACGCCGACGTTGTTGTTGAAGGCCGTCCTGCGGGAGGATAGGCGTGCTGGGCCAGCTGAGCAGAGTCCAGCACAGCCCTGGGACCCCTCCCCTGTCCCCATCTATCTTCCTCCAACAAACCAGGCCTGGGGGAGCCCCAGGGCCTTTGCACGGACTATGTGCTTTGCCTGGAGTGCCCTTCCCCCACAGGTCCTCCAGCTCCTGAGTTTTTACTGAGATGTCACCTTTCCTGTGGGGACCTCCCCTGCCTCGTCTATTTTTCTCCATGGCAGTTACCACCATCCGACTTAGTGTAAGATGTCCTTTCGGAATGTCGGCCCAGGAACCCTAGTGCCTAGAGCACTGCTTGGTGTATGGCAGGTGCTCTAGAAATGTCTGCTAAGTCAACCAACGGGCACTGCCCCACAGGGACCGTCCGACAGTCACGTTTACGCTTACGGGGTGGTCACTCTTGGCCAAAAGCTGAGTCCAGTGTTTAATACGGATTAGCTTATTTCATTCTGTCAGAGTCCCATGGGCCAAAAGTAGGCAAACTACACCAGGGGGTCAAGTCTGCCCCAGCCCCCCCCCCCCCGCTCCGTCTATTTTGTAAATAAAGCTTTATTGGCACAAGGCCTCGTGCATCCATTGACATGTTGCTTGTGGTCGCTGCAAAGGCAGAGCTGAATGGCTACAACAGCGACCGGGGCACAAAACCGCCGGCACAGGAGGGGGCCGACCCTGCTGTGAGCTGTCGGCGCAGGGCGGGCATGGCTCAGGTTCCACTGCACGGCCTGGCCGTGCAGGGGGCCTCACGAGCTGATTGGGGAGAACGGCGGTTACGTGCGGGTTGCAGGGTGAGCCTGGGTGGCTGGTTCGCCCCGCGTCTCACTGCCTCACTGGACTGGCAGCCTAGGGCCTGGCCGGTGGCCCAGCGCTACCGTGGCTGGTGGCCCGTTGGCATTTCCACCGTGACCAATAGGCATTGAGGCTCGGTGCAGGCTCACGGTCAGGCCAAGGATCCCAGAGAGGAGGGGGCCGGGCAACTGTGAGGCTTACACTCCTCCTCTGTCCGCTCCGCTCCAGGTGAGGGAAGGTACGCAGAGGCTCCACTCACCTCCCGTGTGACCTGGGCACGTCGTCTCACCTTTCTATGGGCCAGCGAGCAATGGACCCCAGCAAATGCTGGCCCGTGAGCAGCGGGTGCTTAGTGGAGGCTGGGCTGGCGCACGGCCGGTGCTCAGTACATGCTGGTCAATACGTGACCGCCACTGCGGTCATCACTGCTGCCCGGCGTGGGGCTTGTGGGCGGATGTGCTGACCCGGCGAGCTCTGTGGATCGGAGCCCCGTGACAGAGGAGGAAACCGAGGCCCAGAGGCTGCAGAAGTGCAGCCTGGGGGGTCTCTCTGCCAGCTGGGACTCGCTTCTCCGTCGGTCGGGCTACAAACCCCTTTCTCTTCTCACTCATTGGCCCCTCGCCATTGCTGGAGCCAGCGGTCGGTGAGACTGCCCCGGGGAGCGCTGGCGTGGCGTTAGTGCTCACTCCTCTACCACGACTGTCACCCACGTGAGCCGATGCCTCAAACCAGCCCTGTGCAGGACTTGGGTTCTGTTTTTAAACATTTGCTTATTTTTGAGAGAGAGAGAGAGGAAGCACGAAAGTAGGGGAGGCGCAGAAAGAGGGACACAGGATTGGAAGCAGGCTCCGCGACGTGAGCGCAGAACCCGACGTGGGGCTCCAACTCACGAAACGTGAGATCACGACCTGAGCTGAGATGAGCCGAGATCAAGAGTTGGCCACTTACCCGACCGAGCCACACAGGGGCCCCTGCAGGAGCCCGAAACATTAACTCCTTCCACCGGGAGGAGGAAAGAACGTGGGGGAGGTCCGCTGTGAACACACTCGGCCGTCACCGGCGCCCCCAGCAGCTACGTGTCGCTGCGTAACAAACTGCCCTGAGCCCAGCGGCCTGAAATGGCAGCAAGCGTTCATGGCCTGTTTCTGCGGGTCGGGGACTCGGCAGTGGCCCAGGGTCTCTCGCGAGGCTGCCGCCAGGGTCCCCTGAGGCTCACACGCCGGCACCCTGGCGCCCGGGCCCGTGGCGTCTCCAGAGCCGCCGTGCGCCCTCCCCACGTGGCAGCCTCCCCATCTGACATGCGGGCGCTCTGAAGGCCCAGCACGCCCCTCAAGTGAGAGGAGCCACAGGACGTGGCTCCACCACCGACAGGTGAGCGGAGCCACGCGCAGTCCTGTCTCGAGCCAGCTTTGGGAGTGACTGTGGTGTCCCCACGGTCCGCTCCCCGCTGCCGTACTTGGGGAAACCAAGCGAGAGTCCGTGAGCACAGCCCCTCGCGGCCACGGCCTCGTGGTGTGAGAAGCAGTCCTTCGTGTCAGGGCTGTTTGTTACTGCCGCGTGACACGGCTTGTCTCGACCGACACCGACGTGGCCCAAGACTCATCTTTTCCAGCCACCGGTTCTCTTGAGCGAATTCGCTCCTCCCTAGAGATGGAGACAGCCTGGCGCGAGAAACCCCAGGAGCCGGCCGGGTCCCCTGTTCACCGAGCTCCTGAGCCCCCCACCCCGCGGGTCTGGACCATGAGGGTCCTAATGCCTGTGTTGCAGGACAGAGGGATGGAATTCATGCCAAGGACTTAAAACAGCGCCCCATACGTGGGAGGGCCTCCTGTGCTCTGAGCCGCGTCCAGGGCCGCGGTCCAGTGGGCTGTCCGGATGCCGTCTACCTCGCGGGGCAGGGAGACACGCAAAGAGGTCATCACAGCACAGGCAGGGTGCTGAGGAAGGAGACACCCGGCCTCCAGGGCACTGGCCTCAAGTCAGCCCCTCACCCACACTGCATGCGGGGCCACCTGGCTCTGGCCATGTCACGCTAAAGAGTGCGAGCATTTGTTTTAAAGATCCGTGTACGTGCGTGTATCTCCAGAATGAGACGTGGAAACGTTTCGCTTTAGACCAGAGGTTCTCAACGGGGGTGAGATCTGGAGACACTTCTGGTTGTTACCACCGGGTGGGTGGAGGCCAGAGGTGCTACTCGGCCCCCAGCAGGGCCTGGGGTGGCCCCACTCAGAGTGAGCTAAGGAACCGGGCTTGGTGGTGCCTTCTGAGCGTTTTCCCGGGTCATGGGGGCGCGAGGTGGCGCTCTTTCTGTGGCGGTACAGTGGCCCAGACGCCCCGGGGGCCCCAACACCCAGCTCGGGCTCGGGCTCTGCCCCTCAGTGGCCACACGGCCCTCAGCAGGTCTCATAAGGCTTGTTTTGTGCTCTTGGGGACTTGGGGCTGGCAGGGGGGTGGCCGACTGCACACCACTGCCACCGTCATCAATCCCGGGGGGCCAGCGCTTCTGATTTTGCAAGACGTAGGACAAGGGGAGTTTGGATGACTTCTTCCCAAACCTTTCATGCCGATGACAGCCCCAACCTGGCCCAGTCAGCCCCACCGCATCAGGGCGAAGCTGCCCGGCTTCAGCGGGTGCCCCTGGTTTCCGCCCGGGGACTTGCCTGGCCTGGCTTCTGCCTCTGGCCCGTCAGGCAAGGTTCAGGGCTCCTGACTGCACTGTCTTCTGAGTTAGCCACCGGCTCCGTCTCTGGGGGGCCCAGGTGAGCCCCGATGCCAGCGGCAGACATGCCCTTGTTCACTGCACCCTCTCTGGCCCTGCCGTTCCAAACTGCCTCCAGCCAATGGCTCCCATGCCCCCGCACTGCAGTAAACAGAGTCCCCCCCAAACTGCACGTCTATCCAGAACCTGTGACTGGCCTTATTTGGAAATACAGTCTTTGCTGAGGGAACTAGTTCAGGATGTGGAGATGAGATGAGGTGGCCCTACATCAAATGTCCTCAGATGAGAGACAAGAGGACAGAGAGACACAGAAGGAGGGAGGCTTACCCTGGAGGGAGGAGGGCCGCCTGGAGACCCCCGAGCTCGGGAGGCAGGAAGGACCCTCTCCCCTGGAGCCTCCAGAGGGAGCACGGCCCCGGGACACTGACACCTTGATCTCAGACTCTCAGCCTCCAGAACTGTGAGAGAATAAGTCTCTGTGTGTGTTTCTCTTTTTTTAAGATTTTATTTTTAAGTAATCTCTTACACCCAACGTGGGGCTCGAACTTACCACTCTGAGATCAAGAGTCGTGTGCTCTACCTACTGAGCCAGCCAGGTGCCCCGGATACCTGTTGTCTTAAGCCACCGAGTTTGTGGTAATTTGTCCCAGCAGCCACGGGAAAGGAATAGGGCCCTCCTGGCCTTAAATCCAACAGACGCTTTGCAGCCCTCGTCTACGGGCCGCCGGACGGACACAGGACTGCCCCCGGTCCACAAAGTGCCTCCGTGTGAATTAGGAAAAAGCTCTGCAAAAAGCCATTTATATAAATGTCCTCATTTGTGACTGCCTGTGGGCGAGTGCTTCATGCAGTGCTTGACCTGCATCACCGTACATGGTGGCCCTTTTCCTCTCTGCCAGATGCCCCAGGATGCCATTCTCCGCTGGTTCCCGCCCTCATGTCTGGTTGGCCTGATCATGCTTCTTTGCGGGCTCTCTGAGGCTGGGGCTCCTCAGGGTTGGGTCCTGAGCTCTTCTTGGTTCTCCTGAAGCCTTCACACCCCTCCCAGCCGACGACCTCCTGTCCCAGTTGCAGACCTGTCTATTCTCCAGCTGCATGGTTCTCCCAGAGCCTGACTTAGAGTCCTGGAGCAACACTGCACGCTTTCCCCAGACCAATGACCTCCCATCTCAGTGGATGGCCCCATGGGCTACCTGGGACTCCCTTCCCACCCCAGCCCCTGCAGACCTTCAGACACGTGCATGCTCTTCTCAGATGCCCACCCTCCACACCCCTTCCCACACCTGAGACCTCTCCCCAGCTTCTCTGTGCCGTCCTATGGCCTGTACCCATGACTCTCTTGGGAGGCCGCCCAAAGGTGGGCACGTGCTTGAAACGTGCGGGGACCCCCTGGTGATCAGGCTGGAACACTCCCTTGCTTGGCTTCCGCTCCCTTCCTTGGTTCTTCTGGAAGCACTCCCTTATAAAATTACCCACACACAGATGCTTGCCTCAGGCTCTGCTTCTAGGGGCCTCTCTCCAGGGGTCTCAACCAAGACCTAGCCATCCACACCCAGTCATGACCTGGTCTGGTGGACGGTCCATGTCAGAAAGCGTCTCCTCAACCCCCCTGATGTGGACCATTCATTCAATCCATGGTCCTCAACCACCTTCCTTGGGCTCAGAACTGTTGGGGGCGGGCCGTGCTCCCGTGCGGTCACCATGTCCTCCACCCCACCAGGCCTCAGCCACCAGAAGGCTAAGGAGCCTGTGGGTCCCACACTGCAGCTCTACAGCCTCCAGGCCAGTGCGCCCGCCGGCTTCGAGCCTGCAGCCCCTCTCCCTGTGCCTAAAGCAGGCCTCTTTCTGGACACCACTCCTGCCCCATGGGCGCTACCTCCTAGGGTAGGGGTCTTGGGTGACTCCACCGCCCAGCCCTGTAAATATCCATTTTCTGGCCTAACGGATGGGGATGCAACGACGCTAGTAACAACACATCTAGGAAAAAACCTAGCTTGTTAGGACCTGGCTCGGAGGTCTCGCTCCGTGACTTTGGGTGAAGTCCTCTCTGAGCTTTGTGATTTTTAAAAGTGGCGTGGGCTTCAAGGGGGAACTCAGCACCTGCAGAAAGGCATCACAACACACGAAGACGGCCAGAACTACAGGCGCCAGCCCCCCCACTCCCCGCCCCGGCCCCGCACCTCTGGGAGTGGTGAGCCAGGCGAAGGTGCCACAGCGCGCGGCCCAGGCGCTGCTGCTGCAACAGGAGCTGGCCCGGGGGCTCCCCGGCGCCGCCGTTTGCAGGCGAGCGCAGGCCCATGTTCTCGAAGTAGTGCGCCAGGAAGGCGATCGGCTCCTCGGGCCGCGCCTCCAGCACCTTCAGCAGAGCCGCGCGCAGCATCTCCGTCACGCCGACCTGCCGCAGGAAGTCCTCCTCACTCTCGGTCGCTGCCGCTGCCCGGGACACCGCCGGCCGGCCGCTGTCGGGGAAACTGGCCGCCGGAGCCACGGCCGGCCGCCGCTTCTCCACTGCCGCCATCTTCGCTGAGGGCAGCGGGACCGGAAGCGCCGCCGTATTCCACAGTGCGCTGGCGCCTCGGGACGGCCATCTTGGTTAAGGGCAGAGCCCGCCCGGATCCCGCTGGAAGACTCTGGCAAATAACTGGAGCAGTCCACTTCCTGCCCCCTTGGGTTTTAATTGGCACTTTCCCTCCGGGTTCCTCTTCACGTGGGTTGGACAGCTTTCCAGGCTTCGGTCCGGAACCTGAATTTTTACCAGACTCCAAAATGGCTCTCTAGGAAAGGACATGGTTTCTGGCCTGAAGCCGGATTGTTTGCCATCTTGGTAGTGGGCGAGTCCTTCATTAGCATGGTCCCCTAGCAACCGGTTTCCTTGGCTATCAGCGATGCCGGGCGGAGCGTGCGGGCGATTGTTCCAACTCCAGGACGGAGCGCCGCCCCTGCCCTGTTTTCTGATTTTCCGCTGGGTCTGTGCTCAGCCTGGCCTTCAGCCTAGTCCAATCTCCGTCTGAGTTTCAGGCTCGCCCGGTGGGGCGAGGTCTCCTCTCCCCCGCCAACCACCCACCAGGATGAATTGGGGGATCTGCTCTGAGCTCCCACAGCTCCCTGAATGAGTGGACCAACCAAGGCCCCCATTTCCCCGTCCCATGCTGTTACCTTGCCTCACCACCAGAGGGCTCTCTCACACCACAGCCTCTGAAGCTCTGAACTCTCCGGTAGCTCCCCAGTGCCCTCAGGCGGAACCCTCAGCATCTACAGCCTGTCACCTGCTCATCTGATTTCCAGCTCTCCCCAACCCCACCCGACTGACTTAGCCCCCAAACCACCCCAAGAGAGATAAAATTTCCTTTAACGAGCCACTTCTGTGTCTTTGCTCACACTCCTCCCCATCCCCCCCCCGCCCCTCCCCCCCCAATACCTGTCCCCACTTGTTTTGAGGAATCCCAGTTTTTCTCAAGTATCAGTGTTCCCACATCCAGGAGAAGCCACAAACAGTTGTGTTCTCCCACCCGGGCAGAATCCACGCCATGCTCCCTGTTGTGCCCTTTCCCCCAGCCCTGGCCAAGTGGGGGTGGGGTGCCTGTCCATCCCGACCTCTCAGGGGAGCCCCCCAGTGCAGAGGGTCGCTGGGGCTGGGTAGGAGATTCTGGCATCCCCGAAACACCACAGACACCACTGAGGTCAGACCACACGCCCTTTATTCCCTAGCTCTGGCCCATTGGGAGGTGGGGCCCCAGGGGTCCCACTGAGGGGAAACTCAGATGCTGGCCATCACAGTTAGCAGGTCATGGCCGGCTCTCAACCGTGTAGATCCAGAACCCTGCAGATGTCCTCTGTTTGCAACTGAGTGGAAGGCAAGGAAGGCCATTTCAGGCCAGTCCTCCTCAATCCAGTCTGCGTGGGGCAGGGGCCCAGAGGGTCTGCTGGGGTTTGGTGGTCAGCCAGCAGGCCTGCAGCGTCTCCACAGGCGATGGGTGAGGAACGCCAGGAAGAGCAGCCCCAGCACCAAGCTGCCCGGCCACAGGGCTGCGGATGTCGTTGGGGGACCTAGAGAAGGAAGTGTCGGGAGCTCTGAACACCTCTTGGCGGGTTTGGGGGAGAAGCTTAGTAGAATCTGCTAGGGGCCTCCACATTTACTGGGTTCCCTGAAACTTTACAAAGGACTTCACGGTTTAGAATGTCTTTTGAAATGTCCAAAAGCTGCTAGACTATCCAAAGGTTTTGGAGTGAATCTTTTGAAAGGCACATAGGACCTTGTAGTTAGAAACGGGCTGTCCAGTGAGGTGACCGCCCCCCACGCCTGTGTTTGAAATACGGCATGTCTGAATGGGAAGTGAGGTCAGCGTAAAATCCACACCACGTTTTGAGGACTTAGTTTGAAAAAAGGAGAAAAGAATGTAAGATGTCTCATTTATAGTTCTGAATGTGGCTACTAGAAAATTTGAAATGACCTAAGTGGCTGTATTCTATTCTATAGGCTGTTGTAGGCTATGAAGTTTAGAGTTTACAAAGTGCTGTGAAATCTACACAGTCCCTTAGATTTACAGTCCTTGCCCTGCCAGGTAAGCGTGATCTTACATTTGGGAAGCCCACTGGACAGTTTGGGCAATTGAAGCCGGGCGGGACCATTCCTTGTCTAAGGGCTTGATGCAAGGCTTTCCTCCCTCTGAGGCTCCCCCAGCCCCCTCCCTAGCCCCCAGAACTCACAGATTTCAGGGACCAGGTAGAGGCTGGCCATCTGTCCCCCTGGGTCCAGGCGACACTGAAACCAGCCTTCAGGGTTGCACCTGGCCCACAGCACGGTCAGCCGAGCCAGGGCCCCAGCCTCCTGCCTCTCGTAGGCTTCAAGACCCCCGGGGGCCTGGGTCCAGCTCGCTGACATACCGGGGCCACAGGCTGCCTCACACAGTAGCTCCAGACCCCCTGGTGCTGGTGACTGGTGGATCTCAGGGCGACAGGGCCTGGTGGAGCTGTTCCCAGGCGGGGGCCCAGGACTCCTGGGGCTGTGGGTGGAGCTCAGCTCTGGGGTGGCCTTGGGGGAGGTCGTTACAGGGGGCTCCTGGGAGGTCAGCCTATGCAGGACTGGAAAACAGGGGGGTTGTTTTTTCTCCTGCCCCAGGCCCCTTCTCCTGCCTGCCTCTCCATTTAGACCACAGGGTTTGACCCTGTGGCCCCATCCTGGGCCACTTGGGCAAATCGAAGGGTATCCCAGTGGGTAGGAGTGGGGCCAGGGCCTGTCTTGGTCCTCTCCCCACTCTGAGTAAGCATCTGAACCTCTGCACCTCAATTTCCTCAGTGGTAAAGGGGTTGAGAGCCACCCATCCTAGGGGTGCCATGGAGAGCAATCAGAGTGTGGGCTTGGTGAGTACCGACTTTTATAAATTACAGGGCTAGTAGGTGGACAGAGGGGAGGTGCTCCCTGACAAAGTGAAGGGTGCCGGGGCTCTCTGCTCATCCCTTGTGCTGGAGATGGGAGGCTGAGCCCCAGGAGGGGTTTGTACATCTTACCAGAAAGTACCTTTCAGATCCAGTGGCCTCTCTGTGTGCTCTCCCACCACCCCTTCCCTGCACCCCGCCCCTTCCAATCGATCCCCACCCCCGGGGAGGTCCCTTGATCTACCCCCACCCCGATGACCCCAAGTGCAGTAACATGAGTTTCAGGGTGCCCTGCTGGAGAAGGGATTTGTGCTTTTTTAATGAGAGCCTGCCAGGGGCTTCATGATGTGGGCACGGCCCTTCCCACATTAGACACGTTGTTAAATTAATAATGTCTGATACGAACTGAGCACCTGCCGTGCTCTTAGCCCCAAGTTAAATGTTTTCATTTGTTCATTCATTCAGCAAGTATTTACTGCGTACCTACCACGTGCCAGGCACCATGATTTCATCTGTCCTTCCGTCCACCCATCCACTCATTCGGAATGTATCTGTTGAATACTTACTATGTGTTGGGCACTGTTTTAGCCACTGGGGACGTAGCCGTGAATAAAACATATTCCTATCTCAGCAAAGCCAACAGTAGGGGAGACAGACAATGGGAAAAAAATGAAGAGAAAATCCAGGATGCCAGATATTGATAAAAAGTGTCAAAGAATATACAATAAGAGAAGTCACATGGCTCGTGTGTGTACACATACATGTGTAAGGGACAGTAACGGTGCTTTGACCCTTCAGACAGGGCAAGAAAAGCCTCACTGGGAAGGCAACCCGAGGAAAGTGAGTGATGGAACAATGGACAGAGCTGGGGGAAGAGCATTCCCAGTGGAGGCTGGAGCATGTGTAAAGGTCCTGAGGCAGGACTGTATCTGGCCTGTTGGAGGAGCAGCTGGGAGGCTCATGTGGCTGGAGCAGGGTGATGGAGGAAGAGGGAGGAGGTGACAGCAGGTCATTCAAGGCCCCGTGGATGAAGGAGGATTGGTTGTTTGTTTGTTTTTTTTTACCCTGAGGGAGGTAGGAGCCCTGGAGGACTGTGGGCAAAGTAGGACAGGATCTCAGGGGGTCCGACACAGGGTAGGTGCTCAATAAATCTGGTGAATGACTGAATAGATGAGTAGGGAACGTCACTCTGGTGGCATTTGATAGCCCCACCTGCTGTGGGAATTGTGACCGGTCCACACCGGGACACAGCAGGTGAGGGGTGGAGCCAGGATTCCAGAAGAGCCCCCGGGCAGCACTCATCAAGGCACATAGGAGCTGGGTGACTTCACCTACTTCCTGGGGACACCGAGTGCAGGCTGTCCAGAACCCCGAAGACTCACCTGGGATGGGCTGGTGGTGGCTCAGCTCCAAGCCAGGCAGCTTCATGGTTGCCTGGCAGTGGAGGGTGGGTGGGGTGGGGGTCCCCAGGGGGGGCAACAGCCAGCGCTCTGTCACTCGGAACAGCAGGTCCTCACCTTGCTGGGGCTCCTCCTCCACATCCCGGCCCAGGGCCTGCACCCCCTCCAGTTCTCGGTCCCCCAGGAGCAGGGACAAGGAGAGGGCCTCGGGACTGACCGGCGTGACATTGTGCGCCGTGCAGGCTACCTCTCGGTCCTGCTTGGCCACCAGGGCCACTGGGGAGACAGTCAGCTGGGCTGGGAACGCTGCAGAATGGACAGAGGGTTGGGGCCAGGTGGGCTTAGCCCGTAGGTCAGCTGGGCCCTGAGGAGGAGACTTGAGGGCAGGGCCAAGGGGTGAGTGGGGGCTGCTGGTGCACAGGGTGAGGGGAAGGCCCAGCGGCCACAGCTCGTGTGTCCAGAGTGCAAGATGCTGAAGAGGAGAGCAGAGCAGAAGGGGCGGGAGTCAGGAGGGGAGGGGTGGGGGGTGAGGAGAGCAGAGCAGAAGGGGCGGGAGTCAGGTGGGGGGGGGGAGAACAGAGCAGAGCAGAAGGGGCAGGAGTCAGGAGGGGCGGGGTGGGGGATGAGGAGAGCAGAGCAGAAGGGGCGGGAGTCAGGTGGGGGGGGAGAGCAGAGCAGAAGGGGCAGGAGTCAGGAGGGGTGGGGTGGGGGGTGAGGAGAGCAGAGCAGAAGGGGGGGAGTCAGGTGGGGGGGGAGAACAGAGCAGAGCAGAAGGGGCAGGAGTCAGGAGGGGTGGGGTGGGGGGTGAGGAGAGCAGAGCAGAAGGGGCGGGAGTCAGGAGGGGTGGGGTGGGGGGTGAGGAGAGCAGAGCAGAAGGGGCGGGAGTCAGGAGGGGTGGGGTGGGGGGTGAGGAGAGCAGAGCAGAAGGGGGGGGAGTCAGGTGGGGGGGAGAACAGAGCAGAGCAGAAGGGGCAGGAGTCAGGAGGGGAGGGGTGGGGGGTGAGGAGAGCAGAGCAGAAGGGGCAGGAGTCAGGAGGGGCGGGGTGGGGGATGAGGAGAGCAGAGCAGAAGGGGCGGGAGTCAGGTGGGGGGGGAGAACAGAGCAGAGCAGAAGGGGCAGGAGTCAGGAGGGGTGGGGTGGGGGGTGAGGAGAGCAGAGCAGAAGGGGCAGGAGTCGGGAGGGGTGGGGTGGGGGTGAGGAGAGCAGAGCAGAAGGGGCGGGAGTCAGGAGGGGTGGGGTGGGGGGTGAGGAGAGCAGAGCAGAAGGGGTGGGAGTCAGGAGGGGAGGGGTGGGGGGTGAGGAGAGCAGAGCAGAAGGGGCAGGAGTCAGGTGGGGGGGGAGAACAGAGCAGAGCAGAAGGGGCAGGAGTCAGGAGGGGCGGGGTGGGGGATGAGGAGAGCAGAGCAGAAGGGGCGGGAGTCAGGAGGGGTGGGGTGGGGGGTGAGGAGAGCAGAGCAGAAGGGGCGGGAGTCAGGAGGGGTGGGGTGGGGGGTGAGGAGAGCAGAGCAGAAGGGGCAGGAGTCAGGTGGGGGGGGAGAACAGAGCAGAGCAGAAGGGGCGGGAGTCAGGAGGGGTGGGGTGGGGGGTGAGGAGAGCAGAGCAGAAGGGGCGGGAGTCAGGAGGGGTGGGGTGGGGGGTGAGGAGAGCAGAGCAGAAGGGGCGGGAGTCAGGAGGGGTGGGGTGGGGGGTGAGGAGAGCAGAGCAGAAGGGGCGGGAGTCAGGAGGGGTGGGGTGGGGGGTGAGGAGAGCAGAGCAGAAGGGGCAGGAGTCAGGTGGGGGGGGGAGAACAGAGCAGAGCAGAAGGGGCGGGAGTCAGGAGGGGTGGGGTGGGGGGTGAGGAGAGCAGAGCAGAAGGGGCGGGAGTCGGGAGGGGCACTGGGCAGGGGTGAGGAGGGCGGGGAATGGGTTGCCGAGTGACTCAGGCTGAGCTGGGGCAGTCTTTGATCGGGGTGGGGGGCGGGCTGGGCAATCTGGGAGGGCGCCCAGGAAAACGCGGTATCGGACCGAGGCAGGGCAGGGCTGCTGGGCCGCGGAAAGTGCGAGGGCGGCAGGGGGGTTTGGGAGCTCACCGAACACCAGGAGCTGCACGGTCCGCTGGAAGGTCAGGTCCCCGCAGGAGCCCACGCACACGCGCGGGCCCGCCGCCGACAGGGAGGCGTTGTGCACGGTGAGGACGCTGCGGCCTGCGTCCGACCGCACGGCGCCCAGGCTGGTGTCCAGGCCGCGCCACTGCACCGAGGGCGCCCGGTGGCCGGCGCAGGCCAGCCGGCAGGTGAACCGCCGAGACCCGCCCAAGGACACCGCCACCACCGGGTCTGGGGGCTCCACCTCCAGGGGCCCACCTGCGGGCAGAAGGCGCTCTCAGCCCTGACCCCACCCCCACCCCAGCGGCGGACCCCCTTGTCCCCGCCTTAGGGTCCTCAGCGGCCTCCCCGCCGCCCTGCTCCAGTCCTCCCTGTGCCAGCAGCCCCCCCCCCCCCCGCCCCAAACTCGTTCCCCTAACGGGGCCCCTTCCCTTGCTGACCGAGGCCTCGATGGAGGAGCCCCAGGAAGAAGGGGAGCAGGAGGCAGAGGCTCTGGTCCATGCCGGGTCCGGCTCTTTCCCCCGCCCAACAGGACTGGCTTAAATAGTGGTGACCCGGCTCCTTCCCGCCGCCCCCTCCTCCAGCGAGTCCCTGGGGGTTTCCCGAGGGGGTTTCCCGTCCTGACCCCCGACCCTGGAGGCGACGGCGGCGCTGCGAGGCAGAGGCCCGGGGCCAGAGATGGGGGGCGGGGGGACCTGACGAAGTCAGAACAGAGGGAGCGGAGCGGGAAGGTATGCGCGCACTCCAGTTTGAGAGACCGGAAGATCGGAGGCTGGAGGCCAGAGAGGGGTGGCAGTTGAGGTCAACTGAATGGAAATCAGAACCAGGCCGGGGGAGGCTGAGCGGGGGCGGGGGTGGAGAGTAGCCTCCTTACCTCCCGGAAGTGCAGAGATGGGTGGGTGGGAGGTGGCCTCCTGGCGGCTAGAGTCTCTGGGGTGGGCTCCTGGGGGGGCGGTTTCTGGGGTGCGGCCTCCCGAAAGAGGGGTCCTTCAGGGTGAGGATTTGGGGGTGGTGGGGGTCTCCTAGGGGTTATGTTCTCTGAGACGGGAGGGTCTCCTGGGGGTGATGGAGCTGAGACAGGTAGGCCGCCGCCTCTGAGCTTGTCTGCCCTCAGGCAAGACAGCTCTGGCCCTTGGGAGTCTGGGACCTCCCTGCTGTGTTCCACACGGGTCCTGAGATCCACGGGGAGGCCTGGGAAGGGACTCTGGCCAGGCTCCCCACTCACAGCTGTCATCAGTGAGTCCTGAGAAATCCGTCCACGGTTTCCTCTTGCCTCTCAGCCTGGCCTCGTTTCTTTGTCCTTTGTGGCCATGCATCACCAGCCCCCAGAGTGACACCTCTCTGCGCACGGTGACTCACACCGCCAGGCTGCCTGTGGCATAAAGGGAAGAACCCTCACCTGCCCGGAGCCTTGCAGGGCCGGGCAGCCTCAGGGCCTCGGCGTGGCGGTGCCCTCGCCCTGTGCCGCCTCTGCCCAAAGGTTGCCTCCTCAGAGTGTTTCCCAAGCAGCTTCAGTCTCCCCGGCAATGAGGTGTCGATGGGCCGCTAGCCCTGCGCCTGTGTCCTCTCAGTGTCTCAACTGCCAGAGGCAGAAACCGAGGCACAAGAGCAGGGGCTGGCAGCACAGGGGGGAAACTGAGGCGTCTGTGTGAGCTGAGTCCTGTCTTCCTTGGTCCCACCCCCCTCGAGCCTTGTGCCGGGAAAGCGGCACAGGAAGGTGGACGCCAAGGTGCGGCCCTCCCCGGGCCGGAGGTGCGGGCCTTTCTCGGGAAGCTGGGCTCTTAACCCGGGCAGGGGGCAGTGGGCCCGGTGAATGGGCCTCTTCCCAGCCCCTGACCCTGCTTCCTGCTTCCGTCCCTGCCGAGGCCTCTTGTAGGGTGTGACCCAGCTCTCTGGGCTGTGCCTCCCCACCCATCACCGGTGCTCCATGGTGCTCATTCCAAGCCCCAAACGCTCTACCTGTGTGGATGACAGACCCTCGCGCTCAAGGACACTCACAGCTCTAATCACCGCTGGTATGGGCTGATCAGATTAAGAGGGTTCTGGGCAGAGGTGAGGAGGAGCTGGAACCTGGGGTGGGGGGAGGGGAGGGGGGGAAGAGGGGGGAAGAGGGACGGGACAGGGCCTGGAGAGAGGGTCGAGGTGGACCCTGGGGAGAGGGGGCGGAACTCTGGGAGCCCAGGACCAGCACTGGAGGGGACTGAACGGCATTTCGCGCGCCTGCATCTGGTCTCATATCTGGTCTCATTGTTAGGAGACTGAGCCCATGGAGCCGCCTGGGTGGGGACTGAGGTCCTCCCCTACATCCCCCGCCCTCCCCAACCTGAGCTTCCTGCAGTGCCTGCCTGCAGATCCCCCCTCCTTCCCGGCATTGTCCCCGCCCAGGATGAAGTCCTCAGTGGCCTTGGCAGGAAACCTCCTTCCCATGGAGGGTCCCAGCCTCCCCCCACCCAAGACTTGTCATCGTGGACTCCACCTTCCCATGACAGCAGTAGTTCTCTGGGGGGGGGGGGGGGTGCTGGCTTCCTCAGAGGGTATCCAGGGGAGACCACTTGCCCAGCCCCCCAGAGATGCCCATTCTCTTCAGGGACACCCTTCCCACCGGGGCTGGGCCAGCTCCACTCATTGGTGCTACTGGTCAGTTGGGGGCTCACAGCTCTTTCTTTGACGTGGGCTGGAGCCATGAGGGCAGGGTCTTCTGGGGTCCTTCATCTAGCTCTGGTGCTGGAGGACCCCAGACGTAGGACGTGCCCCCCCCCGCTCCTGTGGTCACTCTCTGCTTCTGTGGGTCTCAGGGATGGTGGAGAAGGCTATGGAGGCTGTGAATGATTCTTTAATAAAGACCCACGCAGAAGGCTCTGGAGGGCTGGCAAAATTGCCCTGAAGTTGCCTGGCTGAGCTAACCAAGGGAGCATGGCAGGAGGGATGATCCCCAGGGCACCAAGATCGGGGGCCGGAGCCCCAAGTAAATAGTGAACACTGAATGCTCATGAAGGACAACACTGCATGAGTCTCTTTCTGTGAAGCTCAGCCCCAAACTGGTGGTGGCCAGGTAGCTGTCACAGGCAGGGCTGTTAGACCCGGGGGTCTACACCCTCCCTGACCCCTTGGGGCCTGTCTGAGGACCTGAGATTTAAGTTGTCATGAGCATCAAGGGGGCAGAGGCTTTGGGCTGTGGTATCTGATTCGGACTGAACGAAGGCACCCAGTGCGGGGTGGGGTTGGGGTAGTCTGCAAAGGCCCCGCAGCTGGGCCCGGTGTCCCTGGGGACTGTGGCGGGTCCCCCCACCAGGGGGACCTCAGGCTGGGCTAGCGCTGAGGGAGTTGAATAGGCAAGGTTGGGGGTGCCCTGAAGATCCTTGGGCCCTGAGGAGCCGGAAGGCACATCTTGGTGACAGCTGATTTTGGGGTGCTGGCTCCATCACTCTGAGGCTGGGGGACCTGAGCGGGAGTTGGTGGGGCCAGGGCTCCCAGAACTGTAACCCCTGACCTCAGGCCCTGTTGCTAAGTCAGGCTATGCTGTCCTCTAGCAGCGGCTTCTTGCTGATGGGGGCCCCACCCGAAGGGCTGTGGGACACCTTGGGGGCCCACCACCAAGCTTGTTGTGGGCACTGGGCTGCAGGGCAGGTGATTGTGCTGGGGGCGGGGGGAGGTCAAAAGGGTGACCAGGAGCTCGAGGAGAACAGAGGAGGTGCTGAAGGGGAAGGGGGGCCCAGGGTGATGCGCCAGTGAGAAGACAGTGAGCATCAGAGGTCAATGTGGGTGTCCCTGGAGGCAGGCAGGTAGACATGTGGGACGCAGGAGGGTCAAGGGTTTGTCCAAACGGTTTGCCATGCTGGTCCTGACAGCTTTGTCTGGGGCCCCGGGCCACCATTTTGCTCAGCTCCATGCGGGACAGATGGAAGACAAAGCTGTAGTTGGGGGGGGGGGCCCAGCCTCTTGCACAGGCCACGGATGCTGGCAGTCCTGTTCTGCACGACGCCTGGGGCCAGAACTGCAGGTGAGTCAGCGCCCCTCCCGGATGCCCCCCAGGGCGGGGGGCAGAACAGGCCCAAAGTGAGCCTAGGAGGTACGGGCAGACCAGGGTGGAGTTCTGGGGCCAGTCCTGTCAGTCTAACCAGCGATCTGCCCATCTGTCCGTGGGTCATCCGCCACTGTCCATCCATCTATCTCTCCACTCCTTGACCGTCTGTCCATCCCGCGGCCCATCGTCTGTGCATCTACCTGTGCACATGTCCGTCATGTGGACACCCGCTCATTTGTCCTGCCCCGACTGAGTGCCCTCACCATCCTCCCCTCGGGCTGACCGTGCCGACTACAGCCGTCACGGACTGGGGACCAGCTGTACCTGACGAGGCAGTCACTGCTGTGCCCCAGAAAGATGCAGTGCTGGTGACTCCTTGGCTTTTCTGTGAGGCGGTGGGCCACCCTTTCCCCATCCCCATCCGTGCCCGTATCCATCCACGTAGATGTGGCAGTAGATTCACATCGTTCAGAAGGGTTTGCCCAGGGTCGCCGGGTCCGTGGCTGGGTGATTCCAGCCACGTGCTACGTCAGCCTGGCCCAGCAACCACCGGAGGGCCGGGCTGGCGAGGTGACAGCTTTGGGCCACACCGTGAACGGAGGCCAGGGCAGCACTGTCACTGATTTGTCCCTACTGACCACCTGAAATATAATTCTGAATTAAAGTTTCAACTTACAAGCAGACACTTGACTCAATTACTAGAAAACTTGTAAGTATGTTTGCAACAACTTGGCTTTGTGAATCTACTTTTTCATCTGCAATTTTATTAAATCTTATAGATGAAAAACATCCAATGAAAATTAAATGTAAAATGCACGTAAGTGTAAAATACAGACTAAACTTTGAGGATTTAGTATGAAGAATGTCACACATCCTAATATTTACTATATGTTGAGGGGCGCCTGGGTGGCTCAGTCGGTTAAGCATCTGACTTCAGCTCAGATCATGATCTCGCGGTCCGTGGGTTCGAGCCCCGCATCGGGCTCTGTGCGGACAGCTCAGAGCCTGGAGCCTGTTTCGGATTCTGTGTCTCCCTCTCTCTCTGACCCTCCCCTGTTCATGCTCTGTCTCTCTCTGCGTCAAAAATAAATGTTAAAATTTTTTAAAAATATTGATTACATATTGAAACAACTGTACTTTGAATATACTATATATAAAATACATTTTATTTTACATTCTATAAAACTCATTTTATTTATGCTACCTTTTAATTTTTTATTTATCAAAATGTTTATTTTTGAGAGAGAGAGAGGGAGAATGCGAGTGGAGAAGGTGCAGAGAGAGAGGGAGACAGAGGATCCGAAGCAGGCTCCACGCTGACAGCAGAGGGCCTGATTCGAGGCTCGAACTCATGAACCGTGAGATCATAACCTGACCCGAAAGCTGACACTTAACTGACTGAACCACCCAGGTGCCCCTTAAAGTTTAAAAAAAATTTATTTATTTTGGGGGCACCGGGCAGCTCGGTCAGTTAAGCGTCTGACTCTTGCTTTCGGCTCAGGTCATGATCTCCTGGTTCGTGGGCTGGAGCCCTGCACTGACATCGAGGAGGCTGCTTGGGATTCTTTCTTGCCTTCTCTCTCTCTGCCTTTCCCCTGCTCGAGTGTGCTCTCCCTCTTTCTCAAGAGAAATAAACTGAAATAAAAAAAGATTTATTCATTTTTGAAAGAGAGAGAGTGAGCAGAGGAGGGGCAGAAAGAGAGGGACAGAGCATCAGAGGCAGGCTCCATGCTGACAGCAGAGAGCCTGATGCGGGGCTCAAACTCATGAACTGTGAGATCATGACCTGAGCTTAAGGAAGTCGGACGCTTAACCAACTGAGCCACCCAGGTGCCCCTATGCTACTTTTTAGAAAGTTATGTATTGATTTATTGATTTATAGAGCATGAGCTGGGGAGGGGCAGAGGCAGAGGGAGAGAGAGAATCTTAAGCAGGATCTACGCCCAGCGGAGCCCGCCATACTTGGCCTCAAGAGATCATGACCTGATCTGAAATCAGAGTTGGAGGCTTAACCAACTAAGCTGCCCAGGCGCCCTAAGACTTTTTTTTAAAGTAACCTTTCCACCAATGTGGGGCTCAAACTCACAACCCTAGAACAAGAGTCGCGTGCTCCCCTGACTGAGCCAGCCAGATGCTATTTATGTCCCTTTTTCACTGTGTTTTTTTCAGCATGGTTGCGGAGCATTTAAGTGAGCTGTGTGTTCTAGTGGGCAGGGGGCTCTGTCCTCAGGCTGGGTTTGTGGCCTGTCTTGGGCACAGAATGGAAATGTCCTTTGGTTAGGTGGGTAGCTCCCCTCTCCTCCACCTACCTGCAGGCTAAGACCTGGGAACCCCTGGTGTTTCATCACACTAGGACAGTGGTTCTTACCCTGGTGATCCTGGGTGATATGTAGCAGAGGCAGGTGGTTGTCGGGGGTGGGGGTGGGGTGCTCCTGGCATGGCGATGGGGGCTGCTACTGCTCAACCCCCCCCACGGGGCCCAGAGAACAATGGAGCCCCAATGCCAGCAGTGCTGGGAACTTCAGAGGTTGGGAAATGCTGGATGGGTGACGATGTGGAGGGGTAGGGATTGAGGCCGGGGTTACGGTTAGGCTGAGGCCGGGGGTCACGGTCGGCGCTCACACCAGAGCCCTTCAGAGAAGGTCTCTTGCCCAGGAAGCTTCTTTCAGGCGTCTGCACCTGCGACATGGGTTAGGCCACGGATGGCACGGATGGGAGTCTAGCAGTTATGCCTGAGTGATGAGGCGGGGCCAAGTTCAGAGCATGGAGGTGGTTCTGCGAGGAAGGTGGGAACTGAGGTTGCAGGACTGTGCCCGGGTGTCTGCGACAGGGGCCTGGGTGGACCGAGCTGGCTTTGGGGCTTCTGGGAAGGGAGGGGGTTCAGCGTCCAAGGCTAAGACTGGAGTCCCGGCCCGTCCATACGGGCTATGGGTGCCCAGTATGGTTAGGGTTGGGGTAGGGTTCCGGATCGGGCCGGCGCCGAGGGTCAGGGGTGGACAGGGGCTCGGGCACTTTCGGCGCCGCCGTCCTCGGTGACGATCTTCTTAGCCAGCGGGACATCGCGAATCTTGTCGTCGGCAGCGGCGCCGCGGCCCCGCAGCACGTTCGCATCCTGCCTTCCGGCGCCGGTGCCGCCCACAAGTCCCGGCGGGCCCTGCGCTCGCCCCGCGCTGCCGCACTACAACTCCCGGCATGCCGCGGACCCCGTTCGGTGTTTCCCACAAAGCACCGCGCACAGCGCCTGCAGGGCTCCGAGCCGCGGACCCGCGGGGGCAGGGGCGCGTGCTGTGGGCGCCTGGCTGCTTGCGAGGTCGCGCGAGGAACTGCGGTGCTCGCCCCCCGCCCCCCGCCCCCAGCCCTCTGGGGTGGGCACCGGCCCGACGTCTCGGTCGCGCGTCCGCGGGGCCGGTGTCGGGGAGGCAGCGAGAGGTCCTGAACCCGGGATCTGCGTGCGGAACCCGGAGGCAGCAGGCGCTCGATAGATACGCGCGGCATGAGTGCACAGAGGGGCGTCTCTGGGACCGGAGTCCGAGGCCGCGGGGTTCCTGCTCTCTTCCCCGCGGGGCCGGGATCGCGGCTAGGGGCGCTGGGATCCCTCTGCGAGAAGAGGCCTGTTGCTGGAGGCCGGGGGCTTATTGACCGCCCTGGGGCCAAGGTGCTGGGGAACTCGAGTGTGTCATCTAAGGGTTGGAGGATGTTTCCGGAGTCTGGCGAAATGGTGGCAGAGACCCGAGTCAGGCCGAAGGGTGGCTTGTCACGGGGGGCCTGATGTCAAAGTCTGAGAGCAGTTGCTAGGGATGAGGGTGACTCAATTCAACCAGTATTTATTGAATGCTTCCTAGATGCCAAGCGTTGTTCTAGGTGCCAGGGTGACAGCAGAAATCCAGGTGGGCAGACCCCTGCCCCAAGGAGCGTTCATTCTAATGGAAGGGGGAGGGGGCAGGAGAAACAGGGTCAAAAGCCTAACTCTGTGGCGCATGCTCATTCCTGTGGTGTCGCTATCCCGTCGTGGCTAATCAAACCACCATCATGACTCCCCACGTGGCATCAACCAGCTCACAGAACTCCTGCAAGCTGCACAGTCGTCTCTCACAACTCCAGCCCAACACTGTGCAATGGGAAGAATGGTATACTGTGTTAGCGAGTGATAAATTCCGTGAGAGAAAACGAGTAAGGTGGAAGAGGGATCGGTAGAGTGGTAAGCTGGGTGGTCAGAGGAGGATGTTTGCAAGGAGAGGTCTGAGCAGAGACTTGAAGGGACTGCAGAGACTTAGCAAGCATGTATGGGGGAAAGGGTGTACCGGGTGGAAGGTACAGTGAGTGCAAAGGCTCTGAGGCTGGAGCTGCCTGGTGTGTTCTAGAAAAGCAAAGAAGGCAGAGGGCTGCAGCAGAGGGATGGATGGAGCCAGAGAGGAGAGAAAGCACTTGGCTGGGTAGGAGTTTGTAGGCTCCAGGAAAGCCTGCCGGGACCCCTATCCAGCCCTCCAGTCCTCCCAGTACAGCCCTTCCTTCCTCTGAACCTCAGTGTTTGCATCTGTAAAATGGAGACCCTTCAGACACGCAGCCGGGCACTCAGCAGAACACGAGAGCTCTGTCCCACGTGGAGAGCTGCCACTTTCCTGGAGGGAGACCGGAGGGGAGCCTGGCTCCCCTGGTTCACTGTGTTCTTGTCTTGGGAGAACAAGTCTTCTTTGTTAGAGTCCGCTGGGAACAAAGGGGCAGGAAGCCACAGAGGCACGTGAGTCTGAGTCAGGGGCTGACCTCGGGACAGAGGACAATTGCGAGTGCCCTGGGGGAGTGACAGATCAGGGCAACTGGGGAGCCAGAGCCGCAGCTAACGCTGGATGGGGCGGCCCATGAACACCTGGCCTGCTGCCACCCGTGTGCCAGGGACAGAGAACAGCAGGCCAGTCACTGACCCAGCCTCCTGGCGGTGCAGCCCCACTTTCAGCCTCCAGATGATTCCAGAAGGGAATGGTGGGGACTTAGACCCACAGCAGTGGTGATGTCAGTGATAGCCCACTTCACCCACAAGTCAAAGGTGTTTGCTCTGCACCTGCTCTGGACTCCTACCGCCTCTTCCCGTGTGCGCGCCTATGTGTGCGTGTGCTAGCGTGTTGCGTAGAGGAGTGTGGGGGAGACTGGCGATAAACAACTAAAGAAATAAGGCCCCTTGTCTGGGTTAAGGTCAGATCTGTTCTTGAGGAGATTCAGGTCCAAAGAAGCCTTGACTTCTTTTCTCTTACACCTGACCTCACCCCTCCTCTGCCCAGGGCCCTTCAGGGCTCCCACCTCCCTCAGGGTAAAAGCCCATGTCCACCACCTGCCCCCTCACCCCATCCTTCTCCCTTCCCTCCCTCTCCTCCTCTCCTCCTTGCTATGCTGGTCCAGCCACAAGAGCTTCCTCGCTCTTGAACACAAAGGCCCAGCGATTCCCCAGGGCCTTGGCACAGGCTGTGCCCTCCGCCTGGAATGTTGGGAATGGCATTATCTGCAGTAGCCTCAAGGGGAAACCTCCTAGAAGCTCATCAGATAAAGTGTGCTGTCTTCATGCAGCGGGATATTACACCCAGCAATGAGAGTGAATGGTCTACAGTCGAACCCAGCAAGAGGATGAATCGTACACACTAGGTCCAGGGAAAGAGGGCTCACGGGAACGCAGTGCACTACCATTTATGTAAAGCAAAAAAAGGGGGGCACAATATAGCCCTGCTTTTGAAGTCACCATGGTGGTTACAGGGTAGAGGGGAGGAGAGGAGTGCAAGGGGGCATGGTGGGGCTTCTGGAGGGCGGGAAGCATCCTGTCCAGGGATGTCAGTGCTGGCTGTGTGGGCGGGCCTGATCTGTGGGGACAGATGCTGGTTGCAGCCCTCTGCATCAGTCTCCCCTGCAGCATCCCTGGCTCCCACACCCTCAAGTGTCAGGAGCACCCTTCCCGCCCAGTCTTTGCAACAGAAGGTGTCTCTAGACATTCTGCAGTGTCCCCTGGGGGACCGACTGCCACAGGACGAAGGGTTTGGTTCTAAAGCACGCTAAATCTGTGCTAACCACACAGTGGCCACGTGTGGTCACGGAGCATCTGGACCTAACTGAGCATCTGAACCCCAAGCTGAGATGTGCTGTGGGCACAAGACACACTAGGTTCTGAAGCCTTAGCAGGAAAGAATAATGTAAAATGTCTCAAGCACAACTTTTGTATGCTGGAATGACATTTTGGTTATGCTGAGTTAAATAAAATGTATCATTAAAATGATCTTGTTTCTTTTTCTGACATGGCTGCTAGAAAATTCAAAATTGCGCATGTGGTTTGCATTCTGTTTCTTGTGGGCTGTGTTGTTGCACCTGCACAGAGGCTGGTATGTAGTAGGTGCCCAATAAATGCAGCCTGTGCCCTCACAGCCAAACAAAGGCAAGGTTAGAAGTTTGGATTTGTTGACGGCACAGTGGGAGCCTGGGGAATGTTTTGTGAGCGGGACACAGGTACGCGGTGACTTTTTGACTTCAAAAGATCATTTTGTTCTTGTGCAGAAGACGGGTTGCAGGGGAAGAAGGGACGCGAGTGGATTTGGGGGCAGTGATGCATGATTGAAGAAGGATCTAATGGATTCAGGAAGAGATGGGCTGAGAGAGGGAAGAAGAACCAGGGCCCTGGGTGGGACACCTGCTCCCGTTACTGTTACAAACAACATAAGCTCCATCCTGCATGTTGCGCAGACTTTTTCCTTTGGGGCTTTGAGAAGCTAAGCAGCCATGCTTGGAGGCCACCTGGCCAGAAGCCAGCTGGAGGTGGGCCCCCCAGTCCCACAGCCACAGGTCCTGCAGCAACCCCGGGGAGCTGGGACGTGGGCCCCTCCCCAGTGGAGCCTCCGGATGAGCCCTCAGCCCTGGCCAACAGCAGCGCTGCAGCCCGAGCAGAGGACCCAGCTCTGTCTATGGACTGTCTTCAGAAGCTGTGAGGTAAGAAATGTGGGTGTTTTTTGAGCCACTGTGTTGGGGGGGGGGGGATTTGTTATGTGGCCCAGAGAGCCAACAGCCTGGACCCGTGTAGCTGGCTGTCCACCGGAGAGTCCACACCTCACAGTTCCCAAACTGAGCTCTAGACCTTCTCCTAACCTGCCCCTCCCCTGCGTGTTCCCTCCTAGTAACAGGGAGCTTCCCCAACACCTCCGGTCCCCTCACCCCTACCTCAAATGTGCCACAAACCCTGTTGCTTGTAGTTTTAAAATAGATCCAGGACCCACCTGCTTCTTACCTCCTCCTCCACCACCGCCCACCAAGCCCCCCGCCTCCCCACACCCGTCCGGGACCAGCCCCCTCCCCTGAGCCCCGCTCACGGTCTGTTTCCCCGCGGCCGCCAGAGGGCGCCGGCGAGCACCGGCTCGAGCAGGTGCCAGCTCTGCCCGCGGCCCTCCGGGGCTCCGCGGTGCCTCCCCCGGGACCCTGCACGGCCCGCTCCCTCTCTCCCCATCGCTCGTTCTGTTCCACTCAACACGGGCCTCCTCGCTGCTCCTGCCGGACGCCCGGTGCACCTGAGGCTCAGGCCCTTTGTACCCGCGGTGCCTCTGCCTGCTGTGTCTTCTCCCCAGACCGCCCCCTCCACCCCCAACCTCCTTCAAGTCTCTGCGTGAATGTCACCTTCTCAGTGACCACTTCATGTCAGACTGGAAACTCTCCACACCTCCAACCTCTCCTTACCCTTGGTTTTCTTTTTCTTTCTTCCTGTCTTTCTTCCTGTCTTTCTTTCTTTCTTTCTTTCTTTCTTTCTTTCTTTCTTTCTTTCTTTCTTTCTTTCTTTCTTTCTTTCTTTCTCTTTCCATGTTTATTTATTTTGGAGAGAGACAAAGACAGAGCTTGAGTGGGGGAGGGGCAGAGAGAGAGGGAGACGCAGGATCCGAAGCAGCTCCAGGCTCTGAGCTGTCAGCACAGAGCCGGACGCGGGGCTCGAACCCACGGACCGTGAGATCACGACCTGAGCCCAAGAGGGCCGCCTAACCGGCGGAGCCCCCCGGGGCGCCCCAGCCTTGGTTTTGCTCCACGCACTGCTTTGCCTTCTAAAGCAGTGTAACTCGCTTGTTTGCTTCTTTCAACAAAAGGGTGAGGAAGGGAGTTTGTGTGTTTTGTGCACACCTCTTTTCCCAGCACCTGAACAGCGCCTGCACGCGGTGGGCACACAGATGGGTAAAGGTCGGGTTAACCCTTATGCGCTCAGACCCTGCAGCCTCCTCCGAGGCACTGAGGCCCCCACGCGGCGCCGTATTGCCAGGGCAGAGCCTTGTGCCCCATCCCAGTCCCGGCTTCCTTGTTTCAGTTTGCTGATCTGCTCTTTTCTGCCAGTGAATACATTGGATTAAAAACATGGCTCCTGTGCATGGGCTTAGAATTAATTAGCTTCCCATTCACATGCTATGACCTGGCAGTTGTGCGGGTTCTGAGCTGAAAGTGAGAGCTGGAGGAGCCGGGTGGTCACGGGTCGAGGCCGGCTGGGGTGCCTGAGCTCAGTCTGGTGATGTTGCTGGACCTTGAGGCCCCCCAAACCTCCCTTTCAGGCTCAGGCAATCATTCCAATCTGTTCCCCACCCCACACTAGCTCTTGGCTCCTTCCTGTGTCACCGTGGGGAAACTAAGGCAGCTGGGGCTGAGTCCCAGCTAGAACCTGGATGAAGGACTGTCCTCCGGCCGGCACGCTGGTTCTTTCTCTGCCTGGCCTGGGGTCCTTGAGGCTGACCCCAGCGGCCGTATCCTGCACTTCTGGCCAGCTTGGGTCAATCAGAGACTCTGCCGGGAGGGAGAGAAGGAGGTGGGGGTGTCTATCTCCCATCTCCATCCTCAGTGCCCAGTTCTGTTCACAGCTCTGGAGTTTGTGCTGCTTCTGGAAGGAAGCGATGGCTTGTCTACTTTGGGGGCCCACAGGTTACTGAGGACGGGGCTGGCTATGGGCCGATTTGTTGGCCGAGTCTCCCCAGGTGAAGGGAGCCCAGGTAAGCACCCTGAGGTGGGAACTGGCTTGAGTGGCTTTAAGGACTGGGAGGTTGCTACTGTGGCCAGAGGAGAGGGGGCGAGGGCAGAGGGGGCAAGACTGGGCCTCGTGGGGCCTCGAGTACCAGGGAGGGCTGGCAGTGGACCCCCAGCCCTCCCAGAAGGCTGAGCTGGGGTTGCAGTCTGGGAGAAGACCTGGACCCTTGAGCTAAAATCTGAGTCAGAGAGCCCTGGATTCAACTCCTGGCTCTGCTGATGTTACTCAGGGACCTGAACTCTGAGCCTCAGTTTCCCCACCTGTAACCACAGGTGAGGTTTTAGCAGCCGCATTTCCGTCAGTGAGATGCTGAGATAATTAAACAACACGAGGCACATGAAGTGCCTGAGCACATGGGAATTTTCTGGTGGCTTCACACAGACCATGCTATCCCTTTAATGTGTGGGGTCTGTAGTAATGTCTCTCTTCCATTTTTTAAAATAGTTTATTTATTTTGAGAGAGAGCACGTGTGCGTGGGTGGGGGAGGGGCAGACAGGGAGGGAGAGACAGAATCCCAAGCAGGCTCTGCTGACTTTCAGGGGCCAGAAGCAGGGTGCAATTGTGAGGTCATGACCTGAGCCGAAATTGAGTCGGGCGCTTAACAGACTGAGCCACCCAGGCGGCCCTCTCTTCCTTTCTTGATAACGGTAATGTGTTTTTCCTCATTGTTTTTGGTCGTTCTAGCTTGAGCTTTATCAAATTTGCTGGTCTTTCTAAAAGAGCCAGCTTTGGGGAGAGGGGCTTTGTTGGTTCTTTCTATGGTTTTCTATTTCCTGCATTTCTGCTGTTGCATCTTTGATTGCCTTCCCTCCACTATTCTTTTTCTAGTTTTTTTTTTTAATGTTTATTTATTTATGAGAGAGAGGGAGAGACACAGAGTGAGAATGGGGGAGGGGCAGGGAGAGAGAGGGACATAGAATCCGAAGCAGGCTCCGAACTGTCAGCACCGAGCCCGATGCGGGGCTCGAACCCACGAACCATGAGATCGTGACCTGAGCCGAAGTTAGACTCTCAACCGAGTGAGCCACCCACTATTCTTTTTCTAGCTTCTTAAGTGGAACCTGAGGTCATTGATTTTAAGATCTTTCTTCTTTTTTCCCCCTTCTTTTCTAATATAAGCATTTCAGACTCATTTTGGGAACATTTTGCTTAAAAAGTTAAAAAATTAAGGGATGCCTGGGTGACTCAGTCAGGTAAGTGTCTGACCTTTGGTTTTTGGCTCACGTCATGATCTCGTGGCTTCGTGGATTTGAGCCCTGCATCGGGCTCTGCACTGGCAGTGTGGAGCCTGCTTGGGGTTCTCTCTCTCTCTCTCTCTCTCTCTCTCTCTCTCTCTCTCTCTCCCTCTCTCCCCCACTTGTGCTGTCTCTGTCTCTCTCAAAATAAATAAATAAATAAACTGAAAAATAAGTTAAAAATTATAGAATGTATTAAAATTACATTAGCAATGAATTGTACTGTATGTAAATTATAATTTCATAAAGCTGTTAAAATCTGGTCTGAAATGGCCCGACCGCACAGCAACACACATGGAAGAGACAGGAATTTGAATTCTGCTCTGCCAAGTTTCCCTCAGCCTCTTCTTAGAGCCTGACACAGTGGTAGCCTTTAGTGCAGGCAGGGAAATGTACTCTATTTTGGGAGGAAATCTCTGTTGGCTTCTGGGAGGCAGTGGGCTGTCTTGGAGGACCGCCATCACCTCCCTGCCATCTTTGCTTCTGCCCCAGGGTCTTTGCACAGCCATTCCTTTATCATGAGATGCTTTTCTTTTGCCTTCGCAATTCAGTGACCCGTCCTCCTGCCCCAGCACTTGGCCTGTACCCGGACTGCCATCCTGGGCTCCCAGCCTTGTCTGTTTTCTAGCACATTTTTTTCTAATTTTTTTTTTTTTTTTTTTTTGATATGGAACGCTTCACGAATTTGTGTGTCATCCTTGCGCAGGGGCCATGCTAATCTTCTCTGTATCGTTCCAATTTTAGTATATGTGCTGCCGAGGCGAGCACTCTAATTTTTAATATTTTTAATTTTATTTTTGAGAGAGAGAGACGGAGCGTGAGTGGGGGAGGGGCAGAGAGAGAGGGAGACACAGTCTGAGACAATCTCCAGGCTCTGAGCTGTCAGCGCAGATCCCGACACGGGGCTCGAATCCACGAGCTCGAAACCGCGAGATCATGACCTGAGTCGAAGTCTGACACTCAACCGACTGAGCGCCCAGGCGCCCCTGTTTTCTAGCACATTTGACGCCTTCTTATATACTATGTGCTTATTTATTAGGTTATTGTCTGTTTCCTTTGTCCTCTCCTGAGAACACTACCTTCTTGTCTGTGTATTCCTGTTGTGTCCCCACCAACCCAAACAGAACCTGTATGCAGTAGGTGCTCAATAGGTGCTTATTGGATGAAGGCAAGAAGGAAGGAAGAATGCAGGCAGGCTTCTTGGCCTAAAGTTGCAACCCCCAGAGTGGTAAACTCACTGTACGACTTTGGGCTGCGTCTCAGTTTCCCCAGCTGTAGAAATGGGGCCACACCGCCCATGACCTCACCAGTCCCTCCTGCTACATGGCTGTAGGTGTTGTGTTTGTGGCTCTGGCTCCCTGGAGCCTTCTCTGGCCCCGGCTGCCCAGCTTGGCGGCTCCCCGGGGACCTGCTCTGCTGACACCGGATTCTTCCCTGGACCATCCAGCCACCGGGCCGACACTTGATCCTGGCCTCACTTCCAGGCCAACGTCCGCCGACCAGCCTGCTAGGGCCGGGGCCCCAAGACTCTGTGCTGCGGGACAAGGGACTGTCTGTGCCGTCCCCAGGGGGGTGTGGTGAGGCTGGGGCTCTGCCGACACCAGCACAAGCTGCAAGGACTGAGGACAGTACCTGACCTGCGGCCCGGAGCCGCTGCAGCGGAGGAGAAAACACCAGGCGCAGGAGCTGCCCGGCCCCCGTGCCTCGTGCAGCCACCTCCCCTGCTCACCATGGGGACCCTTAGCTGCAACCCTGCTCCACGGCTGACCACTGAGTGCCAGAGTGTTCAGACCGGCTTGAGGAAGTCCTGTGGGACGGCCACCTCGGAGAACGGTACGCACCAACTGTGGGGGAGGGAGGCCATGGTGGTGGGATCTCGTCCTCTCTTCTCCCCAGCTGTGCTGGGGCTTCTAGAATATTCTGGGAGCCACCTGGAGTGGGGAGGCTCTGATGAGTCCCTGCTCCTCCCCAAACCTCAGTTTTCCTCCCAGCAGAATGGGTGTGAACATAGCATTTCTGTTGGCTCTTGTGCAGTCCTCCACCCAGCAAGGACTGAGCATTTTATGGGCCAGGCACCCTTGCAGGTGCTGATGCTTCAGCAGTGACAGAGCAGCAAAGGTCTGTGGGGGAGACACACACAAGGCAAAACCAATAAGCAGAATGTATAGCATATTAGTGATAAGCGCCTTCGACAACGTAGAGCGGCAAGGAGAGAACGGGCAGGTGTGGAGGCTTGAGGCCTGGACACTCTGCAGGGGCCACGGGCATCCTGGTTCTGACGCTGTGCATTCTCAGTGAGGGTCGAGGCCCCTGCCTCATTTATCTGTGTGTAGCAAGACAGCAGGAGTTAAGCTCCGTGGCCCTGACATTCTTGCTGAGGACACCAAGCACTGCAGTTGTGGTGGGGTGTCTCTGTTGGGGCCTCAGTTTCCCCAACATGACAGTGTATCTCCGTGTCTGGGCCCCAGTTTCCCCTACGTGACAGTGTATCCCTGTGTCTGGGCCTCAGTTTCACCACGACAGTGTATCTCTGTCTGGGCCTCAGTTTCCCCAACGTGACAGTATCTCCGTGTCTGGGCCTCAGTTTCCCCAACATGACAGTGTATCTCTGTCTGGGCCTCAGTTTCCCCAACGTGACAGTGTATCTCCGTGTCTGGGCCTCAGTTTCCCCAACATGACAGTGTATCTCTGTCTGGGCCTCAGTTTCCCCAACGTGACAGTGTATCTCCGTGTCTGGGCCTCAGTTTCCCCACGTGACAGTGTATCTCTGTCTGGGCCTCAGTTTCCCCAACATGACAGTGTATCTCTGTGTCTGGGCCTCAGTTTCCCCATGTGACAGTGTATCTCTGTGTCTGGGCCTCAGTTTCACCACATGACAGTGTATCTCTGTCTGGGCCCCAGTTTCCCCAACGTGACAGTGTATCTCCGTGTCTGGGCCTCAGTTTCCCCAACATGACAGTGTATCTCCGTGTCTGGGCCCCAGTTTCCCCACGTGACAGTGTATCTCCGTGTCTGGGCCTCAGTTTCCCCACGTGACAGTGTATCTCTGTCTGGGGCCTCAGTTTCCCCAATGTGACAGTGTATCTCCGTGTCTGGGCCTCAGTTTCCCCACGTGACAGCGTATCTCTGTGTCTGGGCCTCAGTTTCCCCACGTGATAGCGTATCTCTGTGTCTGGGCCTCAGTTTCCCCTACGTGACAGCGTATCCCCGTGTCTGGGCCTCAGTTTCCCCTACGTGACAGCGTATCCCCGTGTCTGGGCCTCAGTTTCCCCTACGTGACAGCGTATCCCCGTGTCTGGGCCTCAGTTTCCCCTACGTGACAGCGTATCTCTGTCTGGGCCTCAGTTTCCCCTACGTGACAGCGTATCTGTGTGTCTGGGCCTCAGTTTCCCCTACGTGACAGCGTATCTCCGTGTCTGGCCTCAGTTTCCCCTACGTGACAGTGTATCTCTGTCTGGGCCTCAGTTTCCCCAACGTGACAGCGTATCTGTGTGTCTGGGCCTCAGTTTCCCCTACGTGACAGCGTATCTCCGTGTCTGGCCTCAGTTTCCCCTACGTGACAGTGTATCTCTGTCTGGGCCTCAGTTTCCCCAACGTGACAGTGTATCCCCGTGTCTGGGCCTCAGTTTCCCCTACGTGACAGCGTATCTCTGTCTGGGCCTCAGTTTCCCCACGTGACAGTGTATCCCCGTGTCTGGGCCTCAGTTTCCCCTACGTGACAGCGTATCTCCGTGTCTGGGCCTCAGTTTCCCCTACGTGACAGTGTATCTCCGTGTCTGGGCCTCAGTTTCCCCTACGTGACAGTGTATCTCTGTCTGGGCCTCAGTTTCCCCACGTGACAGTGTATCCCCGTGTCTGGGCCTCAGTTTCCCCTACGTGACAGTGTATCTCTGTCTGGACCTCAGTTTCCCCTACGTGACAGTGTATCCCCGTGTCTGGGCCTCAGTTTCCCCTACGTGACAGTGTATCTCTGTCTGGGCCTCAGTTTCCCCACGTGACAGCGTATCTCCGTGTCTGGCCTCAGTTTCCCCAACATGACAGTGTATCTCCGTGTCTGGGCCTCAGTTTCCCCCTACGTGACAGTGTATCCCCGTGTCTGGGCCTCAGTTTCCCCAACATGACAGTGTATCTCCGTGTCTGGGCCTCAGTTTCCCCTACGTGACAGTGTATCTCCGTGTCTGGGCCTCAGTTTCCCCTACGTGACAGTGTATCTTTGTCTGGGCCTCAGTTTCCCCACGTGACAGTGTATCCCCGTGTCTGGGCCTCAGTTTCCCCTACGTGACAGTGTATCTCTGTCTGGGCCTCAGTTTCCCCTACGTGACAGTGTATCCCCGTGTCTGGGCCTCAGTTTCCCCTACGTGACAGTGTATCTCTGTCTGGGCCTCAGTTTCCCCACGTGACAGCGTATCTCCGTGTCTGGCCTCAGTTTCCCCAACATGACAGTGTATCTCCGTGTCTGGGCCTCAGTTTCCCCTACGTGACAGTGTATCTCCGTGTCTGGGCCTCAGTTTCCCCTACGTGACAGTGTATCCCCGTGTCTGGGCCTCAGTTTCCCCAACATGACAGTGTATCTCCGTGTCTGGGCCTCAGTTTCCCCTACGTGACAGTGTATCCCCGTGTCTGGGCCTCAGTTTCCCCTACGTGACAGTGTATCCCCGTGTCTGGGCCTCAGTTTCCCCGCGTGACAGCGTATCTCTGTCTGGGCCTGCAGCCCCTCCTACCTTTGACTCAGATGTGACTCACAATGCCCCCCCTCACTTGTCCCCCTCCAGTGGGGGCAGCCCCCCCACCTCCACGTGCCACGGAGGGTGGTTGGGAGCCCAGGCGGGGGCTCAGGGGCTGGGCCCCGGGTTCTCCCCCAGGTCTCAGGGTGTCCGGCCCCAGGCCGTCACCTGAGGGCTTTGGTCGCAGGCTCCGGACCGGGCCTGTACGTCCTGCCGTCCACCGTGGGCTACGTCAACCACGACTGCACCAGGGCGGTCGGTCCCGCCTACTCACTCTTCCGGAGGCCCCGCCCAGGTAAGGCCAGCGGGGGGTGCGGGTGGGGGCGGGGGCCTCCCAAGCCCCCTGTGTCCCCTCAGGCCCCCCCCCCCTCCCCGCCCCGAGGGAGGCAGGCAGCTCGCTGGGGGAGCCTGGAGAAGCTGCGTCCTCGTAGGCAGAAGACGGCAGGGTGTGGTGCTTAGGGCCCGAGTGTGTCTTTGGGCCGCTGCAGACCCCTGGACTTTGGACCAGTGTCCTAACCGCTCTGTGCCCTCGTCTCCTTCTCTGTGAGGAGTGGTGCCACGCTCCTCACAGAGCTGTCCTCGGGGTTAAACAAACATCCTTACAAGTAGCTCGCACGGTCTGCGGCTCTGGACAGTGCTCCGTAGAAGTGGGTGCGGAGGGGTTTCTCTGTCGGCAAGACGAGGCCCCCCACAGGCAGCTGTGGAGAGGACAGGGTGACAATTCCTGCTGTTGGGCAGGCAGCGGGCGGTGGGGCTGGCCCCGTCAGCGGGGTCCTCGCCTCCGCCTGGTGCACCCTTCTCCCGGCTGGAATGACGGCGTCGGGATGTGAGTGAACGTCACGGGCATCGATGCTGTTAACGTGGGAGGCCCTGGCCCCAGCACGCTGTCCACGCCTATTAGCAGTGTCACCGTCACGTTCTAGCAAGACTGTGCCCTTCATATGAATGCCCACAAATTCCATCACCCCATTTTCTAGAGCTGCTCTGAGGTCCCAAGTGCACCTGGGTGGGGAGGGCCCTGAAGGAGGACTTTGACTCACCTGGACGAAGGCACGTGGGGAGGGGGCGGCTGACATCTTCAGAATCAGCAAAAACCCCAAACCAAACTGAAACCCAACTCAGGCAACTCCAGGGGGTCCCCAGGAAGGCAAAGGAGGGAATGAGCATCACATCTATCACCGGGAAGGGTTAAGAACTTCGCCTGTGGCCCAGGGCGACCTGGGTTCCCAGGTTCTGTCCTTGTCACAGGACACACTCTGGGGCAGAGGGACAGACTGGGGAGTTGAGGGTGAGTGGTGGCCAGCGTAGACTTCGCTGATGCCAGGGAAGACTTCTTGGAGGAGGAGGCCTACGGTCTGGGCTTGCAGGAGGAGGAGTTCCATGGAGCCCCAGGAGACAAGAGGCCCAGGAAGGACAGCCCAGGCAGAGGCCTTGATGAGGGGAGGGACGCCCTTCCTTTGTCAGCAAAGGTGCTCCCTGCGTGTGTGTGCCGCATGCACACAGAGCCGCTAGCCAGCGAGTGTGTGCCCCACACGCCACACACCGATGCGCGTGCATTTATGCCCGAACGGCTTGGAAGCGGCAGTGACAGCACTGGCCCCGGTGACTGGCCCCAGCAGGGAAGTGCCCTGTGCCAGGCTGCCCTCCATGGACCCTCTCAGCTTTCAATCTCCTCACTCGCCCTGCCAGTGGGGAAACAGAGGCAGAGACAGGGAGATGGCCTGCCCACAGACAAAGCTCACGGAGGCCCTGCTGAGACCCCCGAGGTCCGACTCAAGGCCCCCTTAGGCATGCCCCATGACAAGCCCAAGCATGCAAAGGGCCCTCCTCAGAGCCTAGTTACTCTTACTGTGGCACAGTCCTGACCCACCCACCAGCTGGTTTCCTAGTCTGCGGCAGAAGAGAGGTCGAGGGGGGCACAGCTGTGATCACAAGGGCACTGATGTGCTTGTCAGACAAAGTCAAAGCAGGTACCCGGGGCCCCCAGGTCAGTGGTCTAAGGTCCCTGCTCTCCAAGATGGGGCCGGGGGTGGGGCCGACCAGGGGCACTGAGCGGGGTCGGTGGGGCCATCAGAGGTGCCATTAGGACCGGGGGCTCCTCTCCCCAGCGTCTCCACAGGACGTCAGCCCTGGGCCAGTCTACTTCTTGGACCCAAAAGTCACCCGGTTTGGCCGAAGCTGCACCCCTGCTTACTCCATGCAGGGCCGGGGCAAGTCTCGGGGTGAGTATCTGATCAATGCTTCCCCACAAGGACCCCACCCGTTCAGGCTCCCACCTCTGTCCTCTCCTTCTCCTCCCATCATCAGGTTCTTAGAATTTCAGTGTCTTTGGAATGACAAATCAAGGGACTCCGAAGAGGGGCTGGGGGCCCTGAGAGAACCTGAATGAGGAAGTGGGCCAGGGTGACAGTGACCCTGTGTACATATGGTGCCAAGAGGGCATCTGGGGCTCATCCGTGACATCAGGGGATGACAGGGCACAGTGGGGACTGTGGCAAATGTGGCAATTCCCTCCACAGACTCCAAAAAACTCACTTCCACCTTAAGTGCCGAATTTAATAACCTGATTCCAGTCTCCCATCCACCCTTTCCTCTTTTGACCTATCACCCATTTGCTCATCTACTCCCTGATCAATCAGTTCATCTATCCATCCATTCACCCATCTATCTACTCACCAACCTATCCATGAACCCACTGCTCATCATCCAGTCCATCTGTTGATCCACTGATCCATCCAACTGTCCATCCATCCACCCACCCACCTATCCATCCATCCATCCACCCACCCACCCAGCCACCTTTCCATCCATCCATCCATCCATCCATCCATCCATCCATCCATCCAATTATCCTTCCGTCTGTCCATCCATCCATTCACCCACCAGCCACCCACCCTTCCTTCCATCCATCCGTCCATCCACCCATCCATCCATCCATCCATCCATCCATCCTTCCATCCATCCGTCCATCCACCCATCCATCCAACCATCCATCCATCCACCCACCCACCCACCCACCTACCCTTCCTTCCATACATCCATCCACCCACCCTTCCTTCCATCCATCCAACCATCCTTCCATCCATCCATTCACCCACCGGACAGCCACCCTTCCTTCCATCCATCTGTCCGTCTGTCCATCCATCCATCCAACCATCCTTCCATCCACCCACCCACCCTTCCTTCCATCCATCCACCCATCCATCCATCCATCCATCCACCCACCAGCCACCCACCCTTCCTTTCATCCATCCGTCCATCCATCCACTCACCCACCAGACAGCCACCTTTCCTTCCATCCATCCATCCATCCATCCATCCATCCATCCATCCATCCTTCTGTCCGTCTGTCCATCCATCCATCCAACCATCAGTCCATCCATCCATCCATCCATCCATCCATCCATCCATCCATTCACCCACCAGCCACCCACCCTTCCTTCCATCCAACCATCCATCCACCCATCTGTCCATCCTTCCATCCATCCATCTACTGATCCATCCACCATGATCTTTCCATTCACAATCCATCAACCCATTTATCATCCACCCAATCATCTATCCATCTACCCACCCACAAATCAGCTCTTAATCCCTCTATCTATATATCCATGGATCCATTCATCTACTCATTCACTCCCCATTCAATCACTCACCTCCCATCCTTCTACTCACTCATCCAAACATGTATTAAGCTGAGGAGTTGAAGTAGATTTGACATGCCCTTGCTTTTTATGAGACCCCGGTCTGGTGATGGAGTTAGACCTACATGGAGACCATCCCACCTCACTGTGCCCATGTCTGGAGGGGAAGACCCTGGAGGGCCCTTGGAAGGGCTGTGAGGGCCTGCCTAGGAGGAGGGAGTGGGGAAGGCTGCAGGAAGGAGGGGGCTGTGGGGCTGTCTGGAAGGGTGAGGAGCAGCCCCTGGGGGGTGGGAATGGGAAAACGGAAGGTATGCGGGGCAGAGGGTTGAGCATGGGCAAAGGCCTGGAGGCTTGAAAGACAACAGGTAGTGTGTGTGTGTGGGGGGGGGGGAGGTCTGGGAAGCAGCAGAGACACTTTGGGGCTGCCTGACAAGTGCTGTGAGCTCCAGGATGTGTAGGGGCAGTGGGAGGCCATGCAAGGTCTTTGAGCAGGTGAGGACTCCTATCAATCCTCCTGCCCCATTCTCACAGGTCTGGAGGTGACACCAGGGCCAGGGGCCTACAGCCCAGAGAAGGTGGCCCCTGTGCGCCAGCGGACACCCCCAGCTTTCACCCTGGGCTCCCGCCTGCGCCCACAGCTCCAGGACACCTCCACCCCTGCTCCTAACGCCTATACCCTGCCCTCCCTCTGGGGTTCCCAGATATTCATTAAGCCCAGCAGCCCCAGCTACACAGTGGTGGGCCGCACGCCCCCCGCCCGTCCCCCTCAGGACCCTGCTGAGATCCCAGGCCCGGGCCAGTACGAGAGCCCCGACCCCAACACCTACCGTCAGCGCCAGCCCGCCTTCACCATGCTGGGCCGGCCCCCGTGCCCCCCGGCCCCCAGAGGAGACTCCTGGCCCTGGCACCCACAGCCCTGAGCAGGTCACCATGACCAAAGCCCGGGCGCCAGCGTTCACCATGGGCATCCGTCACTCCAAACGCGCTCCCACCATGGTTGTGGACACCATGCCCTGACACCTTTGGGGTTAGGATTCCCAGCTGCCCCGGGACCAACCCAGTTTACCTG
The DNA here is from genome assembly GCF_024362965.1 of Panthera pardus. Taxonomy (NCBI): domain Eukaryota; kingdom Metazoa; phylum Chordata; class Mammalia; order Carnivora; family Felidae; genus Panthera; species Panthera pardus. The sequence continues at coordinate 135,843 of NW_026527013.1, read as the reverse complement.
TGTTGTCACACGGGGTGTGGGCAGGCCCCTCCTGGGCCTGGCTGTGGAGAAGACACATCTTGCCTTCCTTTTTTTGAACTCTGAGGTCCTTCTAGGTCCCCTGCTTCCTTTGGTCCCTGGGGGCTGTGACCCCGTGGCTCCGTGCAGGGCGAGCTTCCTTCCAGTGCCCCAGTTTCTTCCTCCCGGTCACAGCAGGTTAAGTCAGGCCACGCAGAGAAAGGGACGACTGCAGCCCTGCCCAGCGGCCGGCGGAGCTTTCTGTGTTCTGGAGCTCAGTGTCCACCCTGCTAGGGCCTGGGTCCCTGGCACAGTTCACGTTTCTGCTAAACTTGGGCTCTTCTCTGCTTCTCGCGGATGCACAGCCAGCTGCCTGCCCCTGGTCCCAGCCCCCAAATCAGGCTGGAAGCAGCCTGATCCCTCTCTCTCTAGCTGCTTGCCAATAAATCTCTGTGGCACCAGAGCTGTCAGAATCACACATGTGAGCTCATTTAACCCCCTGTCCATGTCAAAGCAAAGAGACTTAACTGTGCCCTTGAGATCCAGACCCCCAATTCTAAAGCCCCCGGGGCCTGGATGGAACCACAGGAGGGATCCAGGGCTGGGTAAGGCCAGAGGCAGACCCAGGGCTTTGAATGGGGGAAGTCAGGGAGGCTTCTTGGAAAAGAGGACATCGAAGGTGGGTTTTGAAAGATGTATAGGAGTTTAATATATTCTAATACCCATCATCAGTAGGTGCCTACCGTGTTTGAGATATTGATAAAGATCATCTAAGCTTCACAGCAATCGGGTGGCAGTTGATGTTCACTGAGAGAAAATGGGGCTTTGGAGAGATTGGACACTTGCCTGAGGACACACTATGAGCCCTCGTGTCCCCCTAATGCCAGGATCCGAATCCTGGCCATTGGGCTCTGTTCCTGCCATTCTTTGCTAGTGACAGGAAGGACACACAGGGGTGGTGTCATGTGACTGAGCCTCCCGTGTGAAAGCCCAGGCCTTATAAATCCTTGACCCAGAAAGACCCTAACCCAGGAGCCTGGGAGGGACAGACTGCCACCATGTCTCCCCAAGGAGGGGGCCCCAGGGCTGCACCTCAGGCTTGACCCAGAAGGGTCCTGACATGCATGACCTCTGCTCTGTCCCTTTCTCCCAGTCCAGGGATGCCAATCGTGAACACACACCCCTTTAACTGACTAAGTGGACACACACCAGGACCCCTAATACACACACACACACACACACACACACACCCCTCAGGGGAACCCAGGTGCCTTCCTCACACGCATGTTCAAACTTGCACTCAATATACACTCCCACACAGTCCCACATGTATGCAGACAATAATAGACACAAACACGTCCAGAGGGGCTCCAGACCCAGACAAACGTCCCCCCCCCCCCCCCCCCCCCCCCCCCCCCCCCCCCCGGCCACCAGCAGACCCAGAGGCCACGCCCGCTCTATGGGGGCTCATCCGGACCCTGCACAAGAGCGTCCCAGCGTGAGACACACAGGCTTGGGGCAGCATCCCCGACCCCCACCCCAACGCCGGCCAATCGGCTGCGCGTCCCTCCTCCGCTTCGCCTCCTCCTCCACGAGCTCCGCGGCGACCGCCAGTCTGTGATCTCATTTCTCTGATTTATCGATCGGGCTCCAGACAGCCTCACCCCTCCTCCACCTGCGCGCGCGCCCCGGCCCCCTCCCATTGTTTCCCGGCAGTCAGCCCCACCCCAGCCGGGGGAGGGGAAGGAAGGTCTGTCAAGAGAGGCCAGGAGGCCTGGGGTGACCGTGTCATCCCTGATCCCCAGTACAGAAAGAATCACCCTTTCAGGTCTGGGTGGGGGACAGAGAGGTTGGGGACCGAAGGGCGGGCCCGCCTGCGAGGCTGAGGCCCACGAGTTCAGCTGGGTCGCTGCGGGACAGAGCTCCCCAGAAATGGAGGAGGAGCCCGTGACCCTCCAGCCCCGCGTCCCCGGCTTACAGCCTGGAAAGTGAAGCCCACGGGCAAGCGGCAGAAGGGGGGCCTCGGCTTCGTCCTGAGTCCCCCTCCCAGACCCAGCCGGCCCAATTCACACTTCCGACTACGAGCGGCCGCTGCGTGCCCCTCTCTGGGTCTCAGCTTCCCCATCAAGACACAGGGCAGGGCGTGATTTTCAAGTACTTTGCAGCTGGAACAGCGGTTGGGGTTAGGGTTTGGGGCTCTCTCCTCGGACCGCGTCCCCAACCCTCTGCAGGCCTCAGTTTTCCCATCGGTCAAAACCGGGAGAAGACAAGTGATTTCCAAGTCTCTCCCACCTCGGTCCTTCTAGGAATTTGGACAACGGGTGGAGGGGCCACGCTGGGGTCGCTGTCCGGGTCTTGGGTTGGAAACATCGCTCCCTCGCTGGTTGGCGGATCCCAGGCAGGGTCCGTGCCCTCTGTGGGCCTCAGTTTCCCCAGCCTCCCCGCAGGCGCCGGGACGCCCAGGGCCCGGGTCCCAGGGGCGCAGCCCCCCGCGGCTGCGCGCTGGGCCGGGCGGATGACATCACCGGGCCGGGGGCGGGGAGGGAGCGGGAGGGAGCGGGACGGAGGGGAGGGCCTCCTCCGCGCCAGGCGCAGCGCCCGGTCGGGCTCGGTCGGGCGACCGCGGCCATGACGCAGGGTCCGGGCGGGCGCACGCCCCCCGCGCCCCCCGCGCCCCCGGAGCCCGAGGCGCCCACCACCTTCTGCGCGCTGCTGCCGCGCATGCCGCAGTGGAAGTTCGCTGCCCCCCGCGGGCTTCCTGGGCCGGGGCCCCGCGGCAGCGCGGGCGGCCGGGGGCGCGGGGGCCGCCGACTCTCAGCCCGAGCCGGCCGGCCCGGCCAGCGTCCCTGCGCTGGCGGCCGCGGTCCTGGGCGCCTGCGAGCCGCGCTGCGCCGCGCCCTGTCCGCTGCCAGCGCTCAGCCGCTGCCGGGCCGCCGGGGGCAGGGGCCCGCGGGGCGCGCGGGGGGCGGCCGGGCCCGCGGACGCCAGCGCCGACGAGTGGATCCGCAAAGGCAGCTTCATCCACAAGCCGGCGCACGGCTGGCTGCACCCAGACGCCAGGGTCCTGGGGCCCGGGGTCTCCTACATCGTGCGGGTGAGTGCGCCGGCCGGGATCCCGCGGACCACACCTCCCCCGGACCCCAGCTGGGGGCGCCCCTCCCCCACTTCCCACTCTTGGACCCTCGGACCCCTCTGCCCCCTCGTCCCTCCTCTCCCTGCCACCCCGGACCCCCACCTCCGGCCGGCTCTGCGCCGGCCGCCCCCAACCGGGAGGCTCCGGGCTCGGTGTTCCCACGGCGTCACGTGGGGAGGGGCGGGGCGAGGGAGGCAGGTGGGTGGGGGACACGCATGCGCAGGGTGAACGCGCTCCCGCTCCGTTGGCGCCCGCGGGCGTAGGGTGAACGCGCTCCCTTTGGCGCCGGGAGGGGGGGTGGGGTCTGCGGAGGGCGGTCGCGGGTGGTCGCGTCCTACCGCCGGAGCCCGTTCAAAGCTCTTTCTCGGACGGCGGAATCGGAACCTGCAGAGACCTTGGCCCAGGTGGGGGGCCCGGGGAAGGGGTATCCGGACCCGGCCGCGCCCAGCCAGACCGCAGTGGGACTAGGGGACTCGCGCTGCGGTGTAAAGAGAGGGGCCCTCTTTTATCCCGGTGCTTTACTGGGAACCTTGCAAACGCACGGAACAGCCCCTGTGTACCTGCACCTACGACGGTCAACATTTTCGCCTTCTCCACTCAAAATACCTATCCTGGCGTGTGGTTTTCCATGAAGCAGAAAGAAGTAAGCGGCCGAGTGTGACGCTTGCTGTGAGATGTCCCGCACGCGTCTCCCTAGATAGCCGTCCTCCTGCACACGCACAGCTCATTGTTACGTCTGGGAAATTACCAGAGATCCCGAAGTGTCATCAAACTGGTAGTCATTCACACCCCGTCAGTTGGCCTTTGGGGACCAGGAGCCTGGAAGTTAATGTGATTGCATTTGGTTATCTGTCCATTCCGTTTACAACCGTGTCCAGCACCTCTCCCAGGACTGGGCTGAGTAGTGTCTCCCGCTAAATTCATGTCCGTGGGGACCCGCGAATGCAGCCTTATTTAGGAATAGGGTCTTTGTAGAAGCAATCACGTTAAGATGAGGTCATCCTGGAGGGTGGCCCTAATGTGATGGTTGGTGTGTTTATGAGAAGAGGGCATAAGGACACAGACGCACAGGGAGAAGCCACGGAGGACAGAGGCAGAGGCTGGGGTGATGCAGCCACAGTCCCGGGGGCACGAAGGGTTGCCGCTCGCCACCACCGGGAGCTGGAGGAGGCAGGAAGGACCCTCCCCTGGAGCCCGCAGACGGAGTGCGGCCCTGCCTCCACCTTGTTTTCTGACTTCTGGGCCTCCAGAACTGGGAGCATGTATGTTTCTGTTGTCGTAAGCCGGCCAGTTTGCGTACTTCGTCAGGGCCGGCCCCAGCAGAGGACTGTGCCCCTGATAGGGTGGACGTTCTGGATGTCCCAGACACTCCCTCCACGCGGGGTCCCGGTGTGCTACATCACATCCCAGGGGGGCCTGTTAGATGTGTAGAGCCTCAGGCCCAACGTGGAGTTGTTGAGGCTGTAGACTGCCCCACACTCTGGATCTGTCTCTTTTCTCACGGCGTCTTTTAACTGGGTTCTTTGCCCTTTCCCTTCCTGAGTCCTGGCAGTGGGTCCACAGGCTTGACCGGATTCAGAAGTGGCTTTGTAGCAAGAGTGTCTCGTGGGTAGCGCTGCGGACTTGACAGGGGAGCTGTGTCTGCCCACTGGCTGTGAGGGCAGGCGTGTAGGATGTTCAGAGTTCAGATGCTTGCGTTGTGGGGTGCGGGGTGTTGGGTTCTTCCAATGATCATGACATTTTTGTCAATGCAGCAGGTATTTAATGCATGCCCCCCCTGCCAGGCACGGACAATCTGGTCGGAAATGGGGAAGATCTGGTGCCTGCCCTTACAGGGCTTAGATTCTAGAGGGAGACACTGACAGTAACTAACCAAGAGAACACATAAATGGAAGGTGCAGGCAGGTGCTAAATTACGATGCAGGAATGACAGTCCCAGAGAGAGACTGGGTGGTCACCTCAGCAGGGGCGTTAAGGAGAAGGCATCTCTCGGCAGATGACGTTTAAACTGAGACCTGGAGCTGTGAGGCCCCAGACACAAAATGACTTGGGAAAGAGAGTTCCAGGCAGGGGCAAAGCAAGTGCAAAGGCCCGGTGGCAGGGAATGAGTTTGGCATGTTTGGGTAACAGCAGGAGACCTACATGGAGCTTAGAGAAGGAGAGATAAGAGATTTGCTGGCAAGTTTGGCTGTAGATGGTTTTAAGCAGGGGTCGCGGGGTGGAGTTGGGGGTTTGAAAGGGTCTTTCTGGTGGCGCTATGGAAACGGGGTGAGGGTGGGGGCTGGAAGGGCGGCAGAGAGACCCAGGAGGGGGTGAGGGGAGAAGACCTGGACCCGGGCAACGTGAGGGTGGAGAGAGGTGGGGACAGGGTCTGTGTTGGAGATGCAGCCCAGAGGGGTCTCCGACTGACAGATGAAGGGCCCTGACCCTGGCCGGTCGGAGGGCCCCGTGGGGTCCGAAACAGCCTCGGCCCCCCGCTGTGTTTGCCTGGGAGCCTCTCTCCGCGCGCGCCTACGTCACAGAGCCAAGTAGCGCCTTTTGGTTTACAGAGCGGCATGAGGTTAAGGCAGGGGGCAGGCATCCCTCAGGTCACACCGGGATTGGCTGGTCTGAGCAGGACTCTTTCACACTAGGACCCTGGGACTGCAGAAGAGGACGTATGGTTCCCATTTTGTAAGTTGGGAAACTGAGGCACAGCGCGGCAGAGCGTGTCCACAGTTGCGGAGTGAAAATCCAGTACCAGACCTGGAACTAAGGTCCCTCCCACAGAGCCTGAACTCACCCGTCTGTCAAATACGAGGGCAGTTGACAGATTGACAACCCCAGAGACATCCCGTCCTGGGACCTACAGATGTGTCCCCTCACACAGCAGAGGGGACCTTGTCCAGGCCCCTGAGGCAGGGTGACCCTGGGGGCCCCGAGGGCCCGGCATCCTCACGAGAGGGAGGCAGAGAGCCGGGCGGACCCCGCGCTGCTGGCCGTGAGGATGAGGAGGGGCCGCGGGCCCAGGATGCGGCGCCTCTGGCAGCCGGAAAAGGGGGACGCGGGGCTCCCTGGGGCCCCGGGAGAACCGGCCCTGCCCACGCCCGGGTGTTAGCCAGGAGGCCCGGGTCCGACCCTGACTCCAGAACTGTAAGGGAATAAGTTTATGTTAAATTTGTAGTCTTTTATCGTAGCGGCAAGAAGAAGCTAGTATGTCAGTCGGCTCACCTCCCCGACGTCACAGAACCGTCACAAAAGCCTGGAAAGATCCCTGTTTGAGATGAGAAGGCCCGGCCCCGGAGAGCAGAGATGGGAACGTGGCATCTGAGTCCTAGGTGCACCGTGTTCAGTGCCGTGTGCAGATCAGGGGGGATTATCCTCGCAACTCTGAGGTTTCCCACCCATTTTATACATCAGGAAGCGGAGGCACGGCGAAGTCCAGGAACCTGCCAGGAGCGCTGTCCTGGTGAGGGTCCTGGCAGCAGCGATGCCTTCAGCCGTATCGCACATCCTGCCTCAGGGCTTAGAGGTAAAAGGTGTCGATTGTCGTATGTGAGAAGAGACCCCGGGTGGACGGCGCTGTGCTTACCTCAGCAGCTCGGTGACCTCATCATGGATTCAAGCCCTTCTCTTGTGTTGGGGTGAATGGTGTCCCCGTGTTCAGGTCAACCTGGAACCTCAGAACGTGGTCTAATTTGGAAGTAGCGTCTTTGCAGATGTATGACCCGAGGATGAGGCCGTGCCGGAGGAGGGTGGGCCCTGAATCGGCGACCGGTGTCCTTGTGAGCCGCGTGAGGGCCGGAGAAGGAGGCCACACGAGGGAGGCGGAGATTGGAGTGACCTGGCTACACCAGGGGCTGGACAGCAGCGAGGACCCTCCCCGGAGCCCCCAGAGGGAAGCACTCCGCACCACTTGGATGTCAGGCCTCTGGTCTCCGGAGTCTGAGGGCACGTGCTTCTGTTGTTGCGAGCTGCCCAGTCTGTGGTGCCCTGTTACGGCCTCCCCAGGAGACGAATACACCACCCTTGACGTGACTTCCCTCTCGGATTAGTTCCTTTCCTGGCTGCAAAGCAGTGGCTGTGGCTCCACCTGTCCCGTCAGCCTGCAGAAAAGACCCTCTTCCCGCGGGGCCTTTTTTGAATAAGGGGACCATTCCCAGAAATCCCTAGCCAGCTTCCCCTCATGTCTCTTTGGCCAGACTTGTGTCCTGTGACTTTCCCTAAACCGAGGTCATCGCTGCCCAAAGAACTTTCTGAGATGATGGAATGTTCTAGATCTGTGCTGTCCAGTATGGTAGCTCCATGTGACCCTGAGCCATTGAAATGTGGCCGGTGTGACTAACAAACTAAATCTTAATTTTACTTAACTTTAAATTCAACTGGTCCCACGAGGCACGTGCTTACTGTGCTGGGTGGCTCGTCTAGTTTCCTTTGGTCTTTGGACCTTGTCTGAAGAGGTAGATATCTGAGCAGAAGTGAACCTGCGATGTGGACAAGCCAGAATTTGCACCAAGCTGCGGGGGCTGCTAATCTTGTTTTCCTCCCACTCCTACAATTTTGACACTTCTGACTTCTCCATTCACTAGAATTTCCCTGATGAGACCTTTCTGCTTTTTGAGGTGCCCTCGCTCGTGTCCTTTCAGGAGCTCTTCCTGAATGAAGGTTTTTACAGCGTGTGCCCGACTCTGCTCGAGGTGCTGTGGGGCACAGAAAGACAGTGACCCTGCCCAGGCAGACTGACTCTGGGTGTGGAAGGGAGCTCAAGCCTGGACACATGTCAGTGAAATGACTAGGACTCCGTGTCGCCCAGTCTCCCCTGAAGTGTGGTTCTCATATCTTGGCAATACGCAAGGAACTATGGGAGGCTGACTGAGTAGAGATGTCCTTTAGCCGCAAATGTAGCTTATTCCTTGAAGGAAAGGGGTAGAGTGTCTCCAGGGTGGACTAACCCAGTGGCTTGACAACATCCCTAAAGACCTAGGTCTTTCCATCTTTTTGCACTGCCATCTTCAGCATGCTGGCTTAGCTGCCCTCGTGGTCACAAAACGGTAGCCTGGTAGCACCAGGCGTCACATGTGGATGCAGTCACATGTACTGGAAGAAAAGACCATTTCTTCCTTAGTTCTCTTTTTCAGAAACTCTCCACCATTCTTCCCCACCCCCTCCCTCATTTCCCCCAAATGGCAAAATCCATTCACAGTAAGGGAAATCGGATTACCAAAGTGGCTTAAACCAGTTATGAGCAGTGTGAGGTGCCTAGACATCTGGGAACTTCTTGGGCTCCACCCCAGAGCTGGAAACTCTGCGAGTGGGCCCAGCAATCGACGTTTCCAGGTGATTCCAACATCCGTTAATGTTTGGGAACCACCAGTTTAAGACAATTGCTTGCCATCCTGTTGGATTAACCACGACTTACTAATACCTGGTATTTTGAAACCCTCCGCCCTGAAATGAACTTGAGATACATATAACACCTACCCGCACATTCATTTCCCCTTAAAATTCATGTGATTTAATAAAGCAACAGTGGAAAGAGAAGCTCAAGGACAGCGCTTGATGGTAGCCTAGGGGGTGTTTCAGGATGTAAACACGCAGACTTCGTCCTGTAGGAGCAGAGTGACGGGAACAGGATCCAGTGCCTTTTGAGACCCACCATGCACGTGGCAGCCACAGACACCGTTGGAGGTGCTGTATGCAACTTGATGTTCCAAAGTAGGGGGCACCTCTTGGTAAAGTCTGAGCTACACAGAATAAGTAACGTGTCGATACGTGTGATGGTTTTGTTAATTCCGTGGCTGTCAAAACCATACTGAGAAGTGAAACGTGGAATCACCACGCGACCCAGCAATCCCCCTCCTGGGAGTGCACCTCAAACAATTCAAACCAGGGACTCAAGCGGGGATTCGCAGCCCCGTGTTCACAGCAGCACACTCCACAACAGCCAAAGACAAAAAAAAAGTGGACACACCGCAAGTGTCCATCGGTGGATGAAGGGTGAACACGATGTGGCCCGTCCACACCCCGGAGGGTGACCCAGCCCCAGGAAGGAAGGACGTCCTGCCACCTGCCACCACGTGGACGGACCTGGAGGTCACTGTGTGCAGTGACGGGAGCCAGACGCAGAAGGACACGTCCCGCGTGACCCCACGCACAGGGGGTCCCTAGAGGAGGGACAGAGAGTAGACGCTGGGAGCCAGGGGTGCGGCGGGGGGCTGGGAGTCAGTGCTTCACGGGACAGGGTCTCAGTCTGGGGAGACGGAAAGTTCTGGAGACGGGGGGCAGGGGCGGCTGCGCGACAGTGTGAGTGCGCTCGATGCTGTTGAGGTGCGCGCTTAGAGACGGTTACGATGAGGGGCGCCGGGCTGGCTTGGTGGAGCATGCGACTCTTGATCTTGGGGCTGTGAGATCGAGCCCCACATTGGGTGTGGAGATCACTTAAAAATAAAATCTTTAAAGAAAAAGAGATGGTTAAGGTGGCAAATCTTACGTGTTTTCTACCACAGGAAGTGAACAGAAGTTGCCTCCCATGGCTTGGGTTATGATTGAGACGAGTTAAGATTGGAGGCACGGTGGTCACACAGGGTTTCCCACGTACACGAGAGCCTGCAGGCCATTCTGAATTCCCTGGGGACCTAGGGCGGTTGGCATCAATGGGAGACTTCCCGTGTTAGGAGCAGGGCGCCCCCGCTTTCTGAAGAGCTCACACTGGTCGTCTTGCAGGCCGTCCCTGGGTCTGTGTCTGACTGGTGTTTGCTCACGATTGGGCTCAGGTTGTGCGTTCTGGGCGAGCAGCACAGAGCTGTGTGTTCCCCACTGAGCAAAGCAGGAGGCAGGGACGGGTGCCAGTCCCGATACCGGTTCTGGAAACTTGGATCGCTTGGTGTACTGGTAAGAATGGCGTTCCCCCAAATTCGTGGCTGCCAGAGCCTTAGAATGTGACTTTCTTTGGAAATAGGGTCTTTGCAGACGTAATCTAGTTTAGATGACAGGATGCCGTACATCTACACGACCGGTGTCCTAAAAGGAGAGAAGTTGGACACAGACACACATGTGACGACAGGGGCAGAGACTGGAGTGTGCCTGGCAGCCGAGGACATCCGGCCACCCCCGTCAGAAGCTGGAGGACGCAAAGCGTCAGCTCCCCTGGAGCCCTTGGCTGCCGTGTGGCCCTGCCCACACTTTGGGTTTGGATGTTTGGCCTCCAGAACTGAGAGAAAATAAATTCCTGTTGTTCTAAGCTGTCCGGATTGTGGTGCTTTGTTACGGTGGCCCCAGGACACTGACACACCGTCACACTGGTGAATTTATTTCCTTTGTAATTAGTAAGTGTCTGCGGGGATGTAGTGTGTGTGTGTGTGTGTGTGTGTGTGTGTGTGTGTGTTTTAATCCGACCTTTAAAACTGAAGGATGACAAGCATAAAGCGTGTGAGGGTGTGTCAAGCTCATCGTGTCTGCTTGGGCACCTGTAGTGCCCCCGCGTCCCCCCAGGGGCCTGCAGCCTCCCCACCCCCACCAGCATAGTTTGGTTTTGTCTGTTCTAGAACCTTTCTGGGGAGGGGGATTGAGAGGCTGTGCAAACATCCTGGTTCCCAACACGCTCCCACTGATTGGTCTTAGCAGAAATGGACAGCTCTTGCCTGGATGGACGCTTCCCTTTCCGGTAATGATGTTTACTTCAGTGGCCGTTAGGAAAACACTGTTACGCATCAAACCGGAGTCTGATGGTGGCAACAGGCAGTCTCCTCTCTTCCTCATATAAGCTAAAAAAAAAACCCCAAAAAACAACATATAATTCAGTACCATAACATGTGCCCGCTTAAATTGTACAGTTCAGATCTTTAGTACATTTATACAGTTGTGAAACCCTCACCATGATCTAATCCCAGAACATTCCTCACCCTGAAAGGAAGCCCTGTCCCCATTAGCATTCACCCTCACTCCCCTTCCCCTCCCCCGGCCCCCACGAGCCCCCTCCTGTCCGTGGATGAGCCTGTTCTGCACGTTTCACACACGCGGACTCACACCCCGCGTGGCCTCCCGTGTCGGGTTCCCTCCCTGAGCGTCGCGTGTTCGGGGTCCGTCCGCGGGGCGGCAGGGGTGGGAACCTCGCTCCTGCTCGCGGCCGAGGGACGTGCGCGTGCTCGGGGGACGCGCCGTGTCGATTTGTTCATCCATTGATGAAGGTTTGAGTCATTTCCTGCCATTTCCTTGAAAAATGAACCCAGTTATGTTTATAATTGGAATTTATTTAAAATGAAATGTTAAGTGAACGATAGTATGTGCCGTGTGGCACGACTTGAGGAGGTAGATGAGGGCGGTGGGAGCTTGGCCCCGTCCCCTTCTGGGCCTCGGTTCCCCGACTGGTAAATCACCCCTTCCCTGTGGCGTCCTGGGGTGGGCTCTGGGCTGCCCTGGTTTTGCACGTGCACAGGAGCAGGTGGGACGCAGGGCCATTCAGGGGTGTCCTGACCTTCCGTGTTAGTGTCCTGGGGCGGCTGCAACACATTAGCACAAACGAGGCAGCTTAAAACACAAGGGTGTTCTCTCCTGGTCCCGGGGCTCGGGGTCTGAGACCCAGCCGGGGCAGGCTGGTTGCTTCTGAGGCCCGGAGGGAAGCACCTGTCCCGGCTCTCCCGGATTCTGGAGGTGCCGGCCTCTCGAATTCTCCACACTCCACCTCCAGCCTCACACCCCTCCCTCTGCCTGTGTCTTACTGGGACACTTGTCTTGGATTTGGGGCCCATCCCATCCACAGGCTCGGGGTGGTGAGCACGTGTGTCCACCTTCAGGGGGGCAGCCTCCAACACACCACGGCTGACGTTGGGTGAGTTTGTGCTTCTAGGACAGAGGTCACACTCACTGGCAGACCCAGGGCTGAATTTGACCTCGGATCTTCTCCCACTGCCTTGTCTTTATGTTTGTTTTAATGTGTATTTATTTTTTGAGAGAAGGGGACACAGGACGAGTGGGGCAGGGGCAGAGAGAGAGGGAGACACAGAATCTGAAGCAGGCTCCAGGCTCTGAGCTGTGAGCACGGGCCTGACACAGACCTCGAACTCACGACCTGTAAGATCATGACCTGGGCCGAAGTCAGAGGCTTAGCCCCCCAGGCACCCCTGAGTTTTTACTTTTAAAGAGAAGGCAGTGGGAAGGGGCACCTGGGGGTTCAGTCGGTTAAGTGTCCGACTTCAGCTCAGCTCGCGATCTCCCGGTCCGTGAGTTTGAGCCCCGCGTCGGGCTCTGTGCTCACAGCTCACAGCCTGGCGCCTGCTCTGGCTCCAAAGTCCCGGATTTCTTGTCTCTTTAAAGAAGACTCGGGTGTCTGGCAGCACTGGGCCCTCTGGCTATGGAATATGCAGTTTACCCCAGTCCCCACTCCTTCCTGTTGTGCAGCGGGGAGACTCCAGAGCCTAAGGGCATGGGTTCAAACCCCGCATCTGCACCTACCAGCTTATGACTTTTACTGAGCCTCATTGGGCCTCTGTTTCCTGAGAGTGGCCACTCCACCTAACAGTGGTCATTCCAGCACGGGGACGTGAGTGCTGTCATTAAGAGAAGTAATGTGTGCAGCACGCTTGTGTGATAAGTGGGTTGTGATCCATCAGTGGGGGGGGGGGCTCCCCTCTCTGCTGGCCTCGCCCGCCTGGCCCTGTAGGGATCTGTCCCAGGGCGGCCCCTTTGTATCCCCTCTTGTGTGAGCTCCCCCTTCCCTTCATCTAAGGAAGGGCCGGGGGCACACTGGAGGACTTCAGCCTCACAGCTAGGGAGGGCTGGCATTAGTTAGGTGAGTCTAGGGAATTAGGTGGTATGGGAATCAGAACCCGGGCCTAGAACACCGAAACCCACCCAAGCTGTCCTCTCAGTGTGCAGATCTCCTCCTCGGAGCAGTGACCATGGCAAATTCCCTTTGAGGTCCCCTGTGTCTAACACATGCCTGGCATATAGGCCGTGCCCATCCACCTGTCCATCTGTCCATCTGTCCATCGGTCTACCTGTTCATCCATCCATCCATCCATCATCCAGCCAGCCAGCCAGCCGGCCGGCCATCTTCCCTTCCACCCATCCATTATCCATTTGTTCACTCATCCATCCATCTGTCCATCCATCACCCTTTCATGCATCCATCCACCATCCATCCATCACCCATCCATCCATCCATCCATCCATCCACCCAAGAGAAGGTGAAACAGATCTGTTCACTTCCCTACTTAAAACTCTCCCATGCCTCCCCAGCTTGCCCAGCATGAAACCCAGACCTTCAGCATAGCCCCAGGGCTCTGCAGCCTTCTTGCCTAGATCCTGCTATCCTTCTTAGCTCTTTGTGCTCTGCTCTAGCTGCACTGGAGTGAGCCTGCAGCCTCTTCAAACTTGTTCTCACGTGTGGGCCTTGTAGTGGCCATTCCCTTTGCCTGGGTCTTTGCTTGCCTCGCCCCTTGTCTTCCGGTCACTACCTCAGGTGGCAGTCGCTGTGTCGCGAATCATCCCACAGTCTAATGCAGGACAACAAACGTTATTTTTTTGTGGCTTTGTGGGTCAGCTTGAGCCGATCTCTTCATTCTCGTGGCAGTTGGCCAGTGTCAGCTGGGATGATAGCGATGGGGACGTGTCTGTTCTCACAGAGCAGGCTGGCCTAGCAGGGTCTCAGGGACCTGGGACTAGTGAGGGGACAAGCTCCAGGGCACAAGGGCCTTTTAGGCCTTGGCTGCGTCACCTTTCCTGACATGCCATTCGTGACATGTGTCATCTTTCCTGACATACAAGGGCCTGGATAGGGGGAGGGATAGAGGGAGGGATGGGGGTGGGTAGGGACGGGGAGGGGAGGAGGGAATGGGGTGAGGGACGGCTTGTGAGCATAGTTTCAGTCTGCCAACAGCCTGTGGTTTCTCCCCTGGAAACAACCACTTTACCATGCTAGAATCTGCTAGAATTACTCATCTACTCGCACTGTGTATACTCGCATGTGTGCACATCTTCCCCCTTGACCCCTTGTCCGAGGGAATCGTGACTCACCATGACCTCTGTTCTGCACCTTGTTCCTGCTGATTAATAATATACCTTGGAGATAATTTCATGTAAATAAACAATTCTTGTCTCTTTTACAAATGCATACTCTTCCATTTCAAGAATGATTTGTTTAGATTTAGCAAGCATACAGGGCGCCCAGTTAAATTTAAAGTTCCAACGAATACCAATAATTTTTGGCATAAGTATGTCCCATGCACTATTTGGGGGCATACTTACACTAAGAAATATTCATTGTTTAGTGGTAATTCCAGTTGGCCTGCAGTCATGTATTGGATCGCACAAGCCCAGATGTGTTGTTTTAGGGTGTCTCTTATTTCTTGCTAATTTGTTCAGTTCTACAGGTCCCAGCAGCAAGGGAGTGCCTGTGCAAAAGCTCTCCCTGAGGGGAGACTGAGGCAGGAGACACAGAAGAGGGCCAGGTGTAGGGAGCCAGCCCCTGGTGCCAGCACCAGGGGGGGCCCAAGGGCAAAGGGAGTGGGTAAGCGCGGATCCATCGGGGCACCAAGCACCTGTCCACCTGTCTCCCTGTAGTCCTGTGCTCGGAGCCCCCTGGAGCGGGCAGAGCATGGGCCACCCCACATAGTGACTTGTAAACACACTGGCAGTCCCTGGGCTGATGTATCTGTGGGCTAAAGTCCTAAAAATGGAGTTTCAAGGTCAAAATGTATGGGCATCTATGATTTTTAAAAAATTGAGGTAAAATTGACAAAATTAACATTTTATTTTATTTAAACAATTTTTAATGTTTATTTCTGAGAGGGAGAGTACAAGTGGGGGAGGGGCAGAGAGAGAGGAAGACACAGAATCTGAAGCAGGCTCCGGACTCTGAGAGCTGTCAGCACAGAGGCCGTCATGGGGCTCGAACTCACAAACCGCGAGATCATGGGCTGAGCTGAAGTCGGATGCTTAACTGACTGAGCCACCCAGGCACCCCAACCATTAACCATTTTAAAGTGTACAAAGTTTAATAGTATTTAGTACATTCGCAAGGTTGTGCAACCATCACCATTATCTGGTTCCAGGACATTCCATCACCCTAGAAGAAACCTGTCCTCATTAGCCATCATCCCCTCCCCTCCCCTAACTGCTGGCACCTGCCAACCCTCTCTGTGTCTGTGGATTTACTTGTCTGGACGTTGCACAGACAGGGAATCACAGGACAGGTGCTGCTGCCACGTGGCCCTCAAGATGCTGTGCCAGATGCCCCCCAGCACACAGGCACTGGCTGGAAAGAGGCTTGTGGCCCTAGTCTGGTCCCCGCTCCCGCTCCCTTGGCTGTGGTCGAAGCAGTCTGGGAGCTCTGCTGACTGTTTCTACCTCCTCTGTCCCTCTGCATTGTCTCTTGGAGGTTCTGAACTACCTTTCCGTGGACATGGTGGCCTAGGCAGGAGTTAGCAAACTTTCCCTGGAAAGGGCCAGACAGTCAATGCGCTGGGTTTCACAGGCCAGATGGTTTCCTCCCAGTCTGCTTGCAGGCCCTGTGCCGGGTTCTGGGGCTACAGTAGTGACAGGAGCATCACCATCCTGGTCTTCCTGGGCTCACACTCTAATGGAACAGGAAGGGAGAACAAGCAGCTGATGGTTAAGGCAAAGCGAGACTGAGCCTGGAGGGTCAACCAGCTTCCGTGGAACAACTTGCTTAGCATCAGGGAAGGGGGTTCTCTCTGAGGAGGTGACACTGAGCCTGGAGACGGGGAAGGAACCAGTGCACACGAAGATGGGGAAAGGGAGCAGCAGGGGCACAGCAGGTGCAAAGGCCCTGAGGCAGCAAAGCTGGACATTGCTGAGGACGGGGCTGGAGACGAGGGTGAAGAGCTCGCTGCAGGGAGGGCTTGGATTCACTTGTCACCTGACCCAGGCTCTGCTGGGCTCGTGCTTAGGGCCTGCCTGCTAATTGCTTCTTCTCTCTTCTCTTAGTACATGGGCTGCATCGAAGTCCTCCGCTCCATGCGCTCTCTGGATTTTAACACTCGCACCCAGGTGACCAGGTGAGCCTTTGAGACCGGCTGCTGTGGGGCCAGGGCCTCGGGGCAGCTGAGGGAGGGCTGATGTGAGGCTTTGGAGAGGTGGCAGTAGCCGCTCAGACAGTCTGCGCAGCAACATTCCCTCCTGCCTCACAGCTTGGAGAACAGTGTGGCGGGACTGAGAATGGCCTTGTGGCGGGGCATAAGCTGAGTTCCAGCTCTGTCCTGCCGTCCAGTTGTCTCTGCTCCCCAGACCCCGGATTCTAATAGAAATGACACCTGGCGCCTTGCCGTGTGCGAATTCCACAGGCGTGCTGGACCCGCGGGTGCTGGCTGGTGTCCGGCTAGGACTCAGGTCAGGCCTGGAAGGGGCTACGAGCTGGTTCTGGGTGGCACCTCCGTTGTCCCTGCTTTTTTTGGTGCAAAGCACATCGATCTCGTGATGCTCTGAGCTGCCAGGAATGAGTCATGAAGAAGCTTAGGGATCCACGTCCATTTTGTTTTTTGATGTTTTATTTATTTATTTATTTATTTATTTATTTATGTATTTATTTTGAGAGAGAGACAGAGCGTGAGCGGGGGAGGGGCAGGGCTGCCAGCTGTCAGCACAGAGCCCCACGTGGGGCTCCAACGCATGGACCCCAGCGAGATCATGACCTGCGCCCAGCCACCCAGGCGTCCCAGGATCGAGGTCTTTTTGCATGTGAAAACAGGCCATTCACTGTAGGCATAAAAACACTCTACTGAGTTGTAATTCACACATCAGACAATTCACGCACTTAAAGTCCACAACTCGATGTGTTTTGGTTTCTTCACAGAGGTGTGCCTGTTCTGGACGTTTCCCAGACGCGGACTCACACCCCGTGTGGCCTCTCGTGTCTGCTTCCTTCCCTGAGCCTCGTGTGTCCAGGCTCTGCCCGCGGGGCGGCGGGGGCGGGTGCCTCTCGCGCCTGCTCCCGGCTGAGTGATGTGCGCGTGCGCGGTGGAGGGGTGTCCGCGTGCGGGGTGGACACGTTCATCTGTGGACGTGCGCGTGCGCGGTGGATGTACCTGAGTGACACGTGCGTGCGCGGTGGTCGCGTTTCTCTGCGGATGTGCGCATGCGCGGTGGACACACCTGCGTGATGTGCGCGTGCGCGAAGGACACGTTCCTCTGTGGACCTGTGCCTGCGCGGTGGACGCATTGTTTGTCAACCTGTCAATGGACACTTGGGTGGCTTCGACCTTTTGGTGATTGTTGTGACTCGTGCTGCTGTGAACGCGCGTGCACTGGTTTTGTGTGCACGTGTGTTTTCATGTCTCCTGGGATGGGAGGTGGGGTGTCGGGCTGTGTGGTGTCTCCACATCTCGCTGTTTGAGCAGCAAGACCTTTCCCGCCGCGCCTTTTTGCCTTTGCGCCTGCCGGGTGTGAGGGTCCCGGCCGCTTGGGGCCCAGCACGGTCCCTCTGACCTTCAGGGCCCGTGAAGTTCCAGTCCTCCCCGGGGCTAGCGGTTTCACAGAGGTCTGTCTCTTAGTCTGGCGAGCCCAGAGCAGAGGTCACGCTCTCATGCCACAGCTGGGGATTTGGCTGGCCTGTGGCCGCATGACACTTGGGGTCCAGGCTGAGGCCCTATGTCGTTGGCTCCCCTGAATCTCACCCCTGTGGTTTGGAGTTGGGCCATGGCCCAGGGATGTGTTGGTCACTGAGAAGGAAGCCCCAGAGGGCAAGAGCTGAGGTCGGTATGTGCATGGGTATCTGCCGGGTACAAACGGGTTGGGGGCTGAGAGCCCCCCGTCCATGGCTCTGTTCCTCCCTCCTTTCTCCAGGTACCCGCTTCCCTCCCTCCTGTGAGCCCCTTCCCAGCTCAGGATCCAAGTACCTTCTCTGCCCATGGCTTCTGCCCCCCACACTCCCTGAGCTCCTACCCCCTCCCCAAGCCCCCCTCCGAGTTCACTAAGCCTCCTCCTACCCCCCCCCCCCCCCCACAGGGAAGCCATCAACCGGCTCCATGAGGCAGTGCCTGGCATCCGGGGCTCCTGGAAGAAGAAGGTGGGTGACCGGCTTGTGGTCCTGGTGGGTGTGGTTGGAGCGGGGGAGGGGGGGGGGGCGCCGTGGCCTTCCTGGACCTTGCCCCAGCTGGAGCCCCTCTGCTGCCCCACCTTTTCCAGTGCCTGGGCTCCCCACTGTGCAGGCCCAGCACTGCCCTCTGCCCTGTCCCCAGGCCCCGAACAAGGCGCTAGCCTCCATCCTGGGCAAGAGCAACCTGCGCTTCGCTGGCATGAGCATCGCTGTGAGCATCTCCACCGACGGCCTCAACCTGTCCGTGCCTGCCACGCGCCAGGTGAGTGCCGCCACCCGTGTCCTCAGCCCCCAGCAGCCCTCTGTGCAGGGCAGGTCCAGGGTCCCGTGGGCGAAGCTGGAGAGATGACAGGTGTGGGGCTGTGTATGAACATGTTCATCTGGAGATGTGCTGAGGCCCCGCCTGAGCCAGGAGCCGAGCTGCCCTCATGGCACTCACAGTTGGCACGAGTGCGGGGGTGGGGTGCAGGGAGGCTGCTGAACCCCACAGTGCCCAGGACACCCCCACCGAGATGGACCCCACCCCATTGTCAGCAGTGCTGAGGGTGAAAGCCCCTGGCCGGGAATCTTCTAGTGGAAACAATCCAGCAAAATAATATTGCATAGATAAGGGAATAATTACAAATTCTAAAAAGCATTGTGAGGGGCGCCTGGGTGGCTCAGTCGGTTGGGCGGCCGACTTCGGCTCAGGTCATGATCTCACGGTCCGTGAGTTTGAGCCCCGCGTCGGGCTCTGTGCTGACAGCTCAGAGCCCGGAGCCTGTTTCGGATTCTGTGTCTCCCTCTCTCTGACCCTCCCCCATTCATGCTCTGTCTCTCTGTCTCAAAAATAAATAAACGTTTAAAAAAAAAAATAAATAAAAAAAAATAAAAATAAAAAAATAAAAAGCATTGTGAGGCCAGGCAAGGGGTGCTGTAGGTGTGCACAGGGCACTGTAACCTAGCAGGGGTGTCACGAAGGGCTTCCTGGAGGCGGTGATGCTGGCTCCAAGGGAGGAGGTGAGGAGAGATGTCCTAGGCATAGGTCACCCTGTGGGGAGACAGAGCTGGAGAGGTCAGTGAGGCTCGTGGTGGGGAGTTAGGACTTGTCCAGACAGCACTGTGAGCCTGGGAAGAGCGGTGATGTGGGGGCACCACGGAGGGAGCCCAAGCAGGGCATCTGTGGAGCACCTGGTGAGGCGGCCACTGCTCCCTGGGCCCTGAAGGAACATGAGCACTGAGGACAGCAATGGGAGGTGGCAAATGGATGCAAACGAGCACGTGAATGAACAGGGAAACAGGCCTGCAAGTGTGCACCAAAAACAAGCATGCAAATGAGCAAGCAAATGTAAATGAGCATGCAAATGAGCACGCAAATGAGCACACAGATGATGATGCCTGGGCGCTGGTGCCAGAAAAGAGCCTCCGGCTCTTCCCTCCTGCGTCTCCTCCAAGCCTCCATGGCTGCGTTGGCTGTGCCAGATTAGTGCGCCGTCCGCGGTGTGTGTCTGGGCGGACGCGCAGGCCAGAGCACCAGGCGTGAGGGTGCAAAGATGGGCTTGAGTGTGTGTGACTGCATGTGTGAGCATCTGTGTGTAGGAGGGCGTGTCCGTGTGTCTGTGCACGTCTGTGGTTGTGTCCATGTCTGTGCACGTCTGTGGGCTGTCCGTGTGTCTGTGCACGTCTACAGGCGTGTCGGTGCGTCTGTGTCTGGGTGTCAGAAGTACGCACATGTGAGGGTGGCGGGCGTTCCCCATCCAGCTGCTCTCCTGGTCACCCTGGTCCCCATTCTGACTCCAGCCCTTTCCTGGTCGCTTCTCTGTGGCCCTGGCCTGGTGAGCCTGCCCCCTTCCCCGGCCCCAGGACTGTGGCCCCCATGACTGTGTCTCTCTCCCACCAGGTCATTGCCAACCACCACATGCAGTCTATCTCCTTTGCGTCGGGAGGTGACACGGTAAGGCCAGGGACTGGGGGGGTAGACTTCTGGTCCTATCTGTGCCCTACGGCCCCATGCCCATCCACCCCTGCCCCCTTACCAGGCCGGGGTGGCCCCAGCAGGTCCAGCCCTCCCACTTGTCCTCTGTCTCCCCCAGGACATGACTGATTATGTGGCCTACGTAGCCAAGGATCCCATCAACCAGAGAGGTGAGGTCCCAGTGGGGGCGGGCGGGGGCCCTGTGGGCTGCTGTGCCAGTGGGCCGAGGCTACGCTGATGCTACGTGACCGTGACCCTCTGCAGCCTGCCACATCCTGGAGTGCTGTGAGGGCCTCGCCCAGAGCATCATCAGCACCGTGGGCCAAGCCTTCGAGCTGCGCTTCAAACAGTACCTGCACAGCCCCCCCAGGGTGGTCCTGCCCCCGGAAAGGTACCAGGCCACGTCCTCCACGTCTTCCCAGAGACATCGTGCCACCTGACCAAGGCCAGATGCG
This sequence comes from Panthera pardus, assembly GCF_024362965.1. Taxonomy (NCBI): domain Eukaryota; kingdom Metazoa; phylum Chordata; class Mammalia; order Carnivora; family Felidae; genus Panthera; species Panthera pardus. The sequence goes on along the minus strand of NW_026527013.1, from coordinate 115,273 downwards.
CAGTCCCTGCCCTCACCATCTCCACCCCGGGTGTGGGCCTTCGCTTTGTCCCTCCTTCCCTCTCTGCTCCCAGTGGGCACGCGGCTCCACTGCCCGGTCGCCACACCCTCCTCTATAAAACCCGGGTGAAAACAGCCCGCGCCCGGGCTGGGGCGAGGATTAGGGGAGCCAGTCAGCGGCTGTGGTCATCACCAGCCTGGACGGGTGTGGCCAACGCTTCTGCAAAAGGGCCAGTGTGTTCAGCTTCCTGGGCCAGAACATCTGCCTCAGCCATTGTAGCAAGAGCGGCTGGGGACCATACGTGAAAGGATCAATGGGCTGCCTGCCAGCAAAACTGTATTTATAGGAGCTAAATTCGGAATTTCATGTAATTTTCACGTGTCACCAAATATTGTTCTTTGCATGTTCTCCTAATCACTTAAAAGTTTTGTGGCTTAAAAGAGTAGAAAGCATTCTTAGCTCCTAGGCTGCACGCATGCAGGCGGGGCCAGACTTGCTGAGCCCTGCTTTTAGCTACTTAGTAGCTCACTGGGTGGAAACTTGCCAGACTAAATGACGGACAGGTGAACGTGTTAGACGTACAAACGTGCTCACCTTAAGGAATAGGGAGCGTCTGCAGGAATACATGCTGCCGTGCGCTTCTCCTCCGTTCAGCCCCTCACCAGCATGCCTTCACCACACGGGCTCACATGTCCATCGTGTCCGCTCGCGGGGCCCTCCTCTGCTGCCTGCACCCTGTGCCTGATAAACACTGATAACAGCCTCCCCTGTCTGGCTGTCCGGACCGCAGTCGCCTGATCAATTTCTACAGGGGCCCTTGCAGGGCCAGATGGTGCTGAGGGCACTCCCATCCCGGCCCCGCGGCACCGGCCCTGTGTGCCAGACCGGCACCCTGTGTGTGCTGCCTGGTGGGGGCGGGGTGGGCAGAGGTGGGCGCAAGGGAGTGGAGACCAGCTGTAGTTTCTAGAAGGCACTGGAAAGAGTGCGAGGTCCCATTTTATAGAGGAGGAAAGAGCACTGGCCCAGAGCAGGAAGGGGCTCAGCCCGGCCCACCGAGCAAAGCTCCAGCCACGCGGCCTTGGCGTCCTGGCAGGAGTTCCCTCTCTCTCTGCCCCTGAGACCTGAGGTCCCTGCCTGTGCTCCTGCTTGCTGTCTGTCCCCAGGCTGACCAGGCCCGAGGAGTCGGCCTGGGGGGACGAGGAGGAAACGGAACACAATTACTACAACAGCATCCCAGGGAAGGAGCCGCCCCTGGGCGGGCTGGTGGACTCCAGGCTCGCCCTAACTCAGCCCTGTGCCGTCGGCGCCCTCGGCCAGGTCAGCCTCTGTGGCCCTCATGGGGGAGGGATGGTGGGAGGTCATCTCGAGGCACTGGCTCCTTGGGCCTGACCCTGGCTTCTCCTTCTGCTTCCCTTCTCCTTGACCCTAGGGGAAGGTATCTCATGCTTCCCTGCCCCTCCTTTCCCTCCTTCCTGCCCCAAATTGCACAGATGGGTCTGGCCCTACTCCGGATGTGACTCCCACCCTCAGATACTGATTAGAGAATTCTATTGGCAGTTTAATCAGGGCCACGAGACGAGACAGGTTTCCAGGGGAGGTAACGAGAATGTACAACAGGGAGACTGACTTTGTGGTCCGAGGACTTCCACAAGGAAGCAGTGTTTGGGCTGGGCCCTGACGGGTGAACAGGAGTTGCCCGGGAGAGCAGTGCAGGGAAGGGCATCCAGGTGAAGGGAACAGCATGCAGCAGCCAGGGCCTGGGGGCAGGGTTGGCAGGGTGCAGAGCTTCCCTCTTAGCATCTGACTTAGGTCTCCAGCCATGCAGGAGGGCAGGGTGTTGGATGGTGGGGTGTTGGGCTGGGAAGGTCCAGCCCTCCGGGAGGGCGGGGTGCTGGGCTGGGAAGGGGCGTGCACGTGGCAGAAGGACCCCTCACTCTCTTTTTCAGGGCGTATCACCTGCTCGAAGGGACACCCGCAGTCTGCCATGGGACCTGGGCCCCTCAGGTAACAGTAGGTACCCTGGAGGCTCAGGGAGGCCCCCGCCCCCCCCCCCCCCAGTGCCTCTCCTCTGCACCACTTCACTTTCACCCGCGAGATGTTGTGCACCCCCCACACTCTTAGTTGGTTTGTCTTTCTTCTGTACAGACTAGGTTCATTGCATTTTGGGAGAGACACGGCATTCACGTGGTTCAAAATGCCAGAGCACAGAAAGGCCTTCAGTGAGAAGTCATTGTGTCACCCTGGCCCCGTTTGCCTATCCACCTCCCCAGTCAGGCCACCACTTAGTACCAGTTTCCGTTATTTTTCCAGTATTTTCCACGGACGTTCACGCGCATTCCAATCCATGTACTATGTCTTTCGCTCCCACCTAGCTTTTCCCATGTAGCAATCCATCCTGAAGTTCCTTCCGCATCAGCACGCGCCCCGTGCCCGTTCTTGTTCGCACTGCCTGCGACCCCCCCGCGCAGAGGATCTCTTTTATCTCGCCTGCACTTGACTCACAGACACTTGGGTAGACTCCAAGTGCTTGCTGTGGCGTCTGTGGTGTGACGAAGGGCCACGGATGTTCGTCACTCCGCTGGTTCTGGTCTCGACACGGTCCGGTCCCCTGAGGGCGGCTCCTTGTTCTCTTGTGATGGAAATCACGCGCGTCCCCACCACCTGGCACTTCAGGCTTTGGCTTTCACGAATCGACTGGGTGTTCGGCCCACGAGCACTTTGCCCTGTTACACAGAATGAGAAGTGACGTAAGGCTGGCACCCCCTTGGCCCTCTGCTCCCAGTCGGGGCGCTCAGCCCCCCGGCTCCTCTGTGTCTCCTCTCGGGCTCGGTAAGAACGGGCACCCGCAGACATGGTGACTCTCCAGGCGTGCTGTGGGCGTCTTGGTCGCTTTGAGGTTCTGCAGCGTCAGCCTCCTGGAGCTTGCTTGCCTACGTAGCTCCTACTGGTGGGCACCGAGGGTTCCCCTCACACACACGGTGTGCAGCCCCGTTTTTCTCCTGTGGGTGCCGAGCCGTGAGGCTGCTGACATCAGAGCCTGTTAGTCACGTTATTGGAGGCCGCTAAGCTGCTCTCCGAAGCGAGGGTGCCTGTCGGTTCGCCCACCAGCCTGCTGTAGTCGCCTGTCCCCTCACAGCCTAACATCTGTGCTGGGCTTTTTTTTTTTTAGATCTTCCCAGATAATTTGGGCACTTCGCTGCCAAGCGTCAGAACCCTCGTCGACTGCCAGCACCCAGTGGTTAAAGAACCAGGTGCCAAGCTATAATGTGGCCCTTGTGTGCTGTTTGTCTGGGACATGGGCTGCTCACCCATGACTTCCAGGGTTCATAGGCACTTCCCAGCCCTGAGCCTTTGCACACACTGTTAAGGCTTCTGTTTACGCCTTTCCCAATTCTCTAGCCAAGAACTCCTCCCAATACATCAATGCCCCAGCTCCTGTGTCTGGGGATTCTCTCTGTCCGGATTCTGCAACCTGAGTTTCTTCCCTCTTCCCTGGCCCTGGCCATGAAAGGCTGGGAGAATCCATGCCTCCTCCAGGCATACCGGGAAGCCTGCACCGAAACCTCTCTGCCCCCATCAGCCATCCAGGCCTGGCACATGGTCAGCACTCCTATCGAATCATATCTGTTTGCCAGACACTGTTCTACGGTTTTGGTCCTCACCCCGCTTATGAAGGAGACTCCTATTCTCCCTATTTTACAGAGGAAGAGAGTTAGGCACAGAGAGGGTGGCGAACTTTCCCCTGTCCACAGAGGGCAGGCGGAGCTGGCCTGTGAGCCCAATGCCCATGAGGTTAAGGATGTAGTTGGCATACCATGGGGATTGCAAACAGTAGGGCCCTTGGGCTGGATTTGGCCACGCAGTGTGCCAAAATCATTATTTCTCTGCCAAGGATTAAAAGTGGTGACGTCTGGAAATGAAGAGACAGTTCTGAGAAAAATACGCACAAATGCCCTTTGAACCTGGGAAAAGCTCAGCCTTGCTCAAAATAAGAGAAATGGGAAGTAAGGTCCCCCAGACGCCATTTACCTGGGAACCTGTCAGACCAGCAAAAACCCAACACCCTGGGAGGGGTGAGGGCAGGGGAACAGGGCAGAGGCAAAGTGGTCAGGATCCAGCAGAATCTGAATGGGGCACTGAGTGGACCCAAGTGAGAAATCCCTCCAAGGATAATTTTTACTGTGGTTGTGGCTTTTGAACCATGCAAATGCGTTACACACTCACAATTAAGTTTGAAAAGAAAGGAAATCCTACAATAGGACAGAAACAGAAACACATGACCTATGTGTCATGTGGCTAGCATAATTACAGAGGGGACAGTTCGTTGTTAGTAATTTTTAGATGGGGACATTTAACAGAAACATGGGGGTTTCTGCCATCGTCCTGCCTAGTCGCAGTGGCCCCTCCCCGAGAGTGGCCCTCTAGTGCCCCACAGTCCCTGGTTGGACATTTATGGGTTTTCACTCCAGATGGCTCTGCAAGAGGGTGTGAAGTTTCCATACGGCAGGGAGGCGGGCTTGGGCGGGGCTCCCAGGTGAGGTCTGCTGCTCCCCCAGCTGGCCCCTCCACTCCTCCTACCCTCCCCAGGCCCACCAGGGGATGGCTACGTGCAGGCTGATGCACGGGGCCCCCGAGACTATGAGGACCACCTGTACGTCAACACACAGGGTCTGGATGCCCCAGAGCCCCTGCAGCCGGAGGACAGCCCCAAGAAGGACCTGTTCGACATGCGTATGTAGGGGCAGGCCAGCCTGAGGGGGGAGGCCATGCCCCTAGCAACCTGTAGTCTGATGGGGGAGGCCCAGCACTCTTCAGTTGGGACTTTGCAAAGTGGTGAGGGTGGGGTGGGAAGTGTTTCCTACAGGACTCCCTAGTGTGATAGGGGAGGCTCTGGTGGCCTCCCCCCACCCCCCTCCCCGGGGCTCTTCAGTCTGTTGGGAGTAAGCCAGCCTCCTCTCTATAGGGGTCCCTAGTCTGAGGGGAGGGGCCCAGTTCATGCCTGGAAAGAGTGGCTAGTATGATGGGGGAGGCTCAGGCCCCTCTTCTCCATGATACTCCTTAGTCTCTTGGGGGTGGGGGTAGCTCCTTACCTCTGGGTCTCCCAGTCTGACAAGGGGATTTTAGCTCCCTCCTCAGGTGACTCTGTGGCTCCAGGCAGAAGGCCCAAGCCCCTTCCACTGGGAATCCCAGCCTGGTGGGGGAGGCAACCTTGGGGGGACCCCAGTGTAATGAGGGAGGCCGAACCACATATTGATGGAGTGAACACTTGATTCCTTTCTTCCCTCCGTGATGCCCCAGCCTGAGGGGGTGGTCAGTCTATCGGGGGAAGTTTGCGATCCAAACAGCGTCATTATCTGCAGCCACGCCAATGTCGTGGTCATCCACAGGCATGGTCATCTCCCTTCCTCGGGACGCCTCCCTAGTGGGAGAGCCCCAGGAAGCCGGCTGGAAATTTCTTCCTTCACAAAGTCTGCCAAGCCCCCTTCCCCACCATCTGACAACTGGAGAGTGTGCATGTGAGCGGGGGGCAGAGAGAGAGGGAGGCAGAGAATCCTAAGCAGGTTCCGTGCCGTCACCCAGGCCCCCCAACTGGATTTCTTACCGCAATAGGACATGGGCTGATAGTGCCCACTGTGCAGCAGTTGCCAGACTAAAGGCGTGGCCCCCGCTGCCTCCCCACAGCAGTCCTCACCTGGGAAAGGAGCTGCTCCAGTGTGGGGGCTTCTGAGGCCGGCGGTCCCCCGGGGTGACCAGGCGGCCCAGCAACCCTGGCCAGGCTTCCATTGAAAATTCTGGGTCTGTCTCTGACTCGTGCGGTCACACGTCCTGGTGGCTGGAGGCTGGGTTGGCTGCGCCCAGACCATGGAAGGAGTCAGGGAGGAGGGATTCCCAAGGGTGAGAAAGTGGAAGGCAAGTGGGAGTGCGGGGGTCAGCGCTGGGATTCTGCCTTCCAGGGTGTCTGATCTATGCCGCGCCACAGCTCCACATCCACTTTACTGTGAGGAGACAGGCTCAGAGAGGGCGAGTGGCTTGTCCAGTGTCACACTGGTGCTTGCTGGAAGCCTCAGAAAACCCCTGCATATCATAGGAAGCTTTTCTGTGAATGTCTGTAAGAGAAAGGGATGCCTGCCGCCTGCCACCGAGATGCAGTGTCGTATTAGAGGGGCTGGCGATGTCACCAGGCAATTAGTGAAACAGGCATAAACACTGGAGAGGAAGAAACGCTGACCTCATTTGCATAGACTTAACCGAATCCGTGAGAATATACTGCATAACTAATAGAACCCATTAGAGGGGCAGGAAGGTGACTGGTGACCAGGTTGGCACCACACAGAGCACACACACACACACACACACACACCCACTCAGCGCACAGCCAGTGACGTACTGTGGCCTTAGGGCAAGGTCTGAGGCACCCTAGGTGCTCAATGTCGCTCAGGTCCTGGGTGGGGGGTAGCCACCTGGAGCTTTTTCCTCCCAGCCCAGGCCACCCACCTCCGCTTTCCAGCAGGAGGCAGCTGCCAACCCCGCCTCCTGCACTTCATCTTCGCCTCCAGGACCCTTCGAGGACGCTCTGAAGCTGCACGAGTGCTCTGCGGGGGCGGGGGCGGCGGTAGCGCCCGTTCCCCTGGAGGACCAGTGGCCCAGCCCCCCCACCCGCCGGGCCCCCATCGCCCCCACGGAGGAGCAGCTGCGGCAGGAGCCCTGGTACCATGGCCAGATGAGCCGAAGGGCCGCAGAGAAGCTGCTTCGAGCCGACGGGGACTTCCTGGTGCGCGACAGCGTCACCAATCCCGGGCAGTACGTCCTCACAGGCATGCACGCGGGGCAGCCCAAGCACCTGCTACTTGTGGACCCTGAGGGCGTGGTAAGGTGGCGCGCGGGGGCCGGAGGCGGGGCCTGAGAGCGGAGGGGCGGGGCCGCAGGGGGCGGGGCCGGGGCCGGGGCCGGGGCCGGGAGCATGGCCCGGATGGACGGCCTTAGCACCTTTAGGTTTAACGAAGTTGTTTGAGGGTTACAAAGCAGATTCTGTTTCCGTTTACCAGGTACCTTAGAATTACGAAGTATTTTCCCGTTTAAGAAGAATTTCAGGGTTTACAGGGGAGTTCCCAGTCTATACGGCGTTTTAGGGGTTACAAAACCTTTTCTAGCCTCGAGGCCTTTCAGAGGTTACAAAGTGCTGTATTTGATCAATTATAAGATGCGCTTTTGCTCCTACAGTCTGTCATCACTATGCGTCTTTTTTTTTTTTTTGATATATTTATTTATTTTATTTTTTATTTTTTAAAATTTACATCCAAGTTAGTTAGCATATAGTATGACAATGATTTCAGGAGTAGATTCCTTGGTGCCCTTACCCATTTAGCTCATCCCCCCTCCCATACCCCCTCCTGTAACTCTCAGTTTGTTCTCCATATTTACGGGTCTCTTGTTTTGTCCCCCCACCCCGTTTTTACATTATCTTTGTCTCATGTCACCACTGTGTGTCTTACAAAGAATGATGTCTTTGAGTGTTTTTTTTAAATAATGTATTTCAAGCCTCATAAACATGTCAATTTGCAAGGAGTTCTAGGGTCTACAAGTTAGTAAATGTCTTCATGATGCACACTTTCTTTTCATCTATTTATTAAAAATTTCTTAATGTTTATTTATTTTTGAGAGAGAGACAGACTGCAAGCCAGGGAGGGGCAGTGAGAGAGGGAGACACAGAATCTGAAGCAGGCTCCAGCCTCAGAGCTGTCAGCACAGAGCCCGACCCGGGGCTCAAACTCACAAACTGCGAGATCATGAGCTGAGCCGAAGCCGGTCGCTTAACCGACTGAGTCACCCAGGCGCCCCAAAGTTTATTTATTTTTGAGAAGCAGGGGAGAGAGAACAATTGAGGGGGGGGAGCACAGAGAGAGGGTTCCAGGCTCCAAGCAGGTTCCAGGCTCCAAACTGTCAGCGTAGACTCCAGTGTGGGGCTCGAACCCATGGACCACGAGAACATGACCTGAGCCAAAGTCAGATGCTTAACCGACTGAGCCCCCAGCCACCCCTCTCTCATTTTTTTTGAAGAGACTAAGCTTAGTTCCTTTTTCAAATTTAAGTTTTATTTTTTGATATCAAGTATTTACTGAAATTCTAGTTAGTTAACACGTATGGTAAAATTGGCTTCGGGAGTATAATTCGGTGATTCATAACACACATACAACATCCAGTGCTCATCCCAATAAATGCCCTCCTTAGTGCCCATCACCCATCTAGCCCACCCCCACCCACCTCCCTCTCTCAGCCCTCAGTTCGTTCTCTATCATTGAGTCTCTTGTGGTTTGCTTCCCTCTACCCCCCCCCACCCCCTTTCCCCACGTTCATCTGTTTTGACATCTTTGAAGCCTGCGTGTTTTTTAACCATCAGCTGTGTCTTTGAACTGCATCAAAGACACATCTGCAAAGACACTTTCTCCAAATAAGTTCCTGTCCACGGCTTCCAGGGTTTGGGACACGGACACGACTTTTTGGGGACCACCAAAAAGGGGTCTGTTGGGGACCACAGAACCCTGGTGGTTTTGGGGCCCGTGTGCATACCTTACTCTGGAATCTTGAGTCTGATTCTATGGTTGAAGTCCTGGAAGCTTCTGACGCAGCAGCTCTCAGACTGGAGCATGCATCAGACCCACGGGGCAGGCTCCCGAGGTTGCAGATTCCCAGTCAGCAGGCCTCTCCAGCTCCCAGTGCTGCTGACGCTGAGGCCTCTGGCCCCACAGGTGCGGACGAAGGATGTGCTCTTTGAGAGCATCAGCCATCTGATCGACTACCACCTGCAGAATGGGCAACCCATCGTGGCGGCCGAAAGCGAGCTGCATCTGCGCGGCGTGGTCAAACGCGAGCCCTGAGCCAGGTGCGCAGTGGGCCCCACGGATCCCAGCTTCACCCGTTCGCCAGCTTTTCTCTCATTTTAGAAACTGAGAAAATTCACAAAGCACACAGTTCACCCATTTAAAGTGTGCAACTCAGTGTTTTGTTTTGTTTTTTAGCATGTTTAGAGATGTGCAACCATCCTCTACCTAATTCCAGAACATTCTACCACCCCAAAAGGTACCCTGTCACCATCACCCCTCCCCCAGTCCCCGGCCCCCACGAGCCCCCTTCCCATCCGTGGATGAGTCTGTTCTGGACGTTTCACACACGTGGACTCACACTCCGTGTGACCTCTCGTGTCTCGTTCCCTCCCTGAGCGTCGTGTGTTCGGGGTGCGCCCACGGGCAGCAGGTGTGGATGTCTCGCTTCGGCTTGCAGCCGAGGGACGTGCGCATGCGCGGGGGATGCAGTCATCTGTGGACGTGCGCGTGCGCGGTGGGCACGTGTTTATCCACTCACTGTCAGTGGACATTTGGGTGTTTCCACTTTTTGGCTATCACGAGGAAGACCACTCAGAACACATACGTCCAGGTTTTTGCGTGGACTATGTTCGTGGCTCTTGGGCATATACCCAGGAGTGGAATTGCTGAGTTGCTATGGTAACTCCGTGTTTAATTAAACACGGGGGGGGGGGGCACTATTCTGGAGGAGGGGCTAGCGTAGCCTGGGTCCGATGGGTGTTTCAGGAGAGGTGCGCGAGATGAAAAGGTGCACCCTTGGGCTTTTGCTTTTGGTGTTGGAGAGGGACAGGCAGGTCTGGGTCTGGGTGGTTCCAGGACCTTTTGGTGAGAGACTCGGGCCTCTGGGGGAGGTGGGGGGTGGTTTAGGCAGGACATGCGCGTGAGCTGCGGGTGCAGGGGGTGGTGGTGGCATAAACTGTCTTGGGGAGGAGGGAGAGGCAAGACCTGGGATTTGGAAGCCAGGAGCTGGGGGCTCAGCTGGGGAGGGAGGGGCTGCAAAGGAAGAGGGTTGTGGAATTTCCCCAAGGGCTCAGCAGAGAGGAGCTTCTGGCCAGGTTGGGCTGCTCTCCTGTCCCCAAGACAACGGTCCCCTTCCCGCCTCCTCCCCCACCCAGGCCTCAGGCTGCAGTCATAGAAGGGGTTTCCAGTCTAGGGAAGGGCTTCTGGGGCTGGGGGTGGGCCCATGGGACACCTGAAAGGATCAGCAGGTGCGGGGCTGTGTGTTTGCTTCCCTTCCCCAAGGTGTTTGGATCCGAGAAACAATGCTGATGGCAGTAATAATAGCTATGCTTCCACCTCCCGAAACTCCACAGGCTTCCCCCGTGGTTCTGAACTGGCACTGTCATTAGCATTGTCGTTTTGCAGAAGAAATAGCACAGGGAGGTTAGAGCACTACCCTAGGTCACACTGTAAGAACGTGGGGAGCTTCACCCCGGTCCCTCAGCCTGGAGGCCCTCACTGGGCCCTGTCACTGAGGTTCAGGGTCCTGGACGCCGGAACCTGGGTCTCTGGTTGCCGTCTCAGCTGACCCTTGACCTCTCCTTCTCTTTCTTCCCCAGGTGATGGTTCTCAGCTCCCAGCTCCTGTCCTGCTCCGCAGATGCCCCTGTTGTGGCCTTACGGGCTCCTCAGCCTCTCCCTCCGGACCCTGGTCAGGCTGGAACCGCCACTGTCTCTCCTTCCTCCGCATAGGCCTCTCTCCAGCCGTCCCTGGGCGGGGTCAACAAGGCCAAGAAATGGGGGCCCACGACCCCTTTATCCTGCTGACGCCCTGCCTGCCTCCACCCTCTGCCTGGAGTGAGGGTGTCCATACCAAAGACAGAACCTTTTCTCACCTCTAAAGAAAATACAGTAAAGACAAGCAGTCCTCCATCTCCAAGCCCTGGCCAGGGCCTTTGATGGGTTAAGGAGGCCCACCTCTTTTCCCGGATGGACTTCAGCTTCTCTCCCTGGAAAGAGGGATTCCTGTCCTTGACTGGTTCAGTTTTTCCACCTGAAAAATCAGTGCACAGTTGTCTTTTATGGGGAAGAATTGAGATGCTTTGGGTCCTCAGGCCGGGGCACCTGCTGATGTTGAAGGGGGCGGGTAGTCTTGGGGCCCAGCTGGGATGGGGGGCATCCAGGCAAGGCCAGCACAACCGGCTCGGCGGGGGGAGCGGTGGGTGGTTGTGGGACTCTGCCCTCCCGGCTGCCAACCTGCATGGACATTTGGGATCTGCTGGTAACACGACCATGAGGAAACGAACCCACCTGCACATTGAGAGGCCCTCTGGCTGGAAGGCTGAGGCCAGTGTCCCAGGGGCAGAGCCAAGGCCCACGGTGTGGCCTTTCGGGGCTGGAGGATGTGGGGACTGGAGGGGGGGGATGGGGAAGAGGGCGTTGGGCCTGTGGGGCAGTGGTCTGCTGTCCCAGAACCCCCGGCATCTCCCTCACACCTGTTTTTACCCCGAGATAAAGCCTCCCCAACACCCCCGTCTTCCCCTTGGAAACATCTGTATTTCCTGAATGCTGCAAACCTCTTTCAAGATGCCCCTGCATGTCTGGCAAAAAGTTCTTTTCCCTCCAAACTGCTCCTGACTTCCCCCCGAATGTGGCCTGACTTCTCTCAGACCACCCCTGTCACCGGCAGAGCCCCTGCACACAGCTGTTGCTCTGCAGACCTTGCCTCACATGATTTCTGGGCTCTCCTTCCCAGAGACCACCATCTCTCCCGGAACCCCTCCTCTGGCCCTCCTGGAGAGGCCTCCCTGCCAGGGCCACACCCCTGCCCAGGGTCTGGATCTCTGGGGAGACTGAGAGATCCGATGGGATTTCTCTGCAGTCAGCAGGCCACACCCCCTGCCCTGGGGGAGCCTGGTGAGGGTGAGGGGAGCAGCCCACACTCTGCTCTGTCTGTAACCAGGGGGGAAAGCCGTCAAAAAACAGCCCGAGGAGACTGACGCCGTGCCTTTTACTTTGGAGACACGGAGGCAGAGAGCCACCAGTGTGTGCACCCAACCCACGTCCACCCATCGATCCAGCCATCTATTAGGCGTTCCGTTCACTGGCCATCCACCCCTCCCCCCCATCCTGATACCCTTTAGTAAGCCTGCATTCGCCTCTTACCTGCCTGGACCTCTGGTGGATTAACAAGGGTGCAGCAGGACCGAGACTGGTCCTTGTGGTCTGTCCTTGTGGGGTTAACAGCCAAGTGACATTAATCAGCAAATCACTGCTAAGCGTGTAATGACAACAGTGAAAAGGAAAGAGTCCTGAACTTAGTGATCTGTGGGAATGACACAGGGGCTGCGATCTGGAGGATGAGAGCCCCAGATGAGGAGGACAGAGTTCTAGGCAGAAGGAATGGCACGTGCAAAGGCCCTGTGGTGTGTGTGGCTCCCAGCACATTTAGGGACCAGAAGGATGACCTGTGTGTGACTACAGGTGGAGCGGAGGACACAGCTTGTTCGAGGCCTCACCGCCGGGGGGTATCAGAGCTGGGGTTCGCACCCCATCACCTCCTCGTCCTGCTCTCTGCGCTGGAAAAGCCAGGTCTGGGGTGCACACACAGCGACGGGAGCTGTGAGCCTAGCTTCACCTGGGTACCCCGCACTTGTCTCTTGCGCCATTCTACCTTCAATTACTCAACAGATGCTCCTTGCGCCAGCCTCACCCTCAGGGAGTCTTGGGGTGGGAGGCAGCCACCGTGTCAACTCAGACTGGTTGCTTCCCTTCCCTGAACTGCGTGCCCTGTGGAATTGGGCTGCCCCCTGTGCCTCAGTTTCCTTACCTGGAAACTGGGCGTGGTGGCCCTCCCCCACAGAGAGTTAACCTCTGCCTTGTTGGGTCGGGGTCTCTCCTGGGAGCTTGCAGACAGGCCTTCCTTTTCCAGGGGAGGAGACAGAGCTCAGAGGAGCAGCTGTTGCCACAGCTGTGTGGGTACAAGGTGGCCCTCTGGACTGGAGCTTCCTTCTTTGAGGCCCCTCCCTGTGCTTCTCCCAAGACCTGTCTGCGGTGGCTGTGGGGGGCGGCCTATGACTCAGGCTAGCTCCTGGGAAGCACCGTGTCCCTCCTCCTTCCCATGAGGCTAGCTCCCTGGGGGGTGGGAGTGGAAGACCAAGGCCATCCATCATGCAGTGGCATGACTCAGGTCAGGGGTGGGGGTGCTGGCCAATATCGCCTGGTCCCCCTCCCCAGCTTGGACTGGAAGGCTGCACCTCCCCATTTCTGATCCCAGGAAGGCTGCAACTTGGGGTGTGGGGGAGTCCCGGGGGGTCTGCCACGCCGGTCAGCCACAGGGCTCTGCAGAGGAGGTAGGTTTTGTCGGCTGGGAGAGGTTCTTCTGTACGGACCGCAAGCCTCACTAACCAGCAGGAAGGGCCAGCCTCCCGGCCCCCGCCCCTCCCAAGGCAGGTGTTTGGGACCTGTCCCCAGTTACCTTTTCTGTCTGGGGCTCAGTTTCCCCAGCCCCCAAAGGTGATGGGGTGCAGGCACAGGGGTGTGGCTTCGGCTGAGCTAGCAGTGGTGGCGTTCAGGTTTTGGGGTTCCCTTCGAGGCCCGGCCAGGCCTCCCACAGCTGAGCCCCTTTTCTCACCAGGAGCAACACCCAAGAAGTGAAGGCTGGCGCTCACATCAGTGCTCTAGGCCCTGTTGTGAGCACCTTGCCTGTCAGCACCTGTTTGTCCTTGCTCTGTGGCTGTGGTGCAGGGACAGCTGTTATGCTGGTGGACAGCCAAAGAGATAGAGGCAGAGAGGTCTGGACACTTCAGGAAGTGTTGGCCTCGGGATTCAAACCCCAGATGAGCATCCCCGGTTGCTTAGCACAGGAACCGGCACAGAATAAACTCATTGCCTCCTCCCTCAACCCAACTGGGAGTAGACCTGCCCCAGCTGGGTCGGGGTGAGGGCGGAGTGAAGCCCCCAGCACGCAGCGTGGCTTGTTGTCAGAAGACCTGAGATGGTCACTCCACCTTAGTGGGCACCACTGTCCCTGTCTGTGCGATGGAGAGAGGCGGCCCGTGGCCTCTGAGGTCCTCCCTCCTGCCTGCTACCAGAAAGAGTGCACTTCCACGAGTCATCCCTCTTACTGTGGTGCTAGTTCCTCCATTCGTCTGCCAGGTGGTTATTAAAGACCCCAGTGTCTTGGGGACCAGGCAGGGACAAGGCTGCCACACCCCTTCCTCCCAGCGGTTCCAGGCTGGCAGGGGCAACGGATGTCAAACAAGTATGCGCTCCAGGGCATTCTTCATGGTAGCTCAAGTTGCGGTTCGGTGGGCTCTGCCAGGCCGTGATGCTGGCCCAGCCCAGGCTGGCAGGCAGGGCAGGCTTCCTGGAGGCAGTGGTGAAATGATGCATTCATTGGCATCTGCCTCCCCTGTCAGACCCTGTGGTCGTGCCAGTGTTGCCCACAGCACAAAGAGGGGCCTTAATATTTGCTGAGAGAGAGCAAAGCTGAGACAGACCTTTGCGGGGGAGTCATGGACCCTGCTGAGCCTTGCTTTTCTCATCTGGACAATGGAACTCCAAAGCCCACCTCACTCCAAGGTCAGGTGGAGGCATTGGAGGGGCAGGAGTTCTGTCCGGCTCCCACCTGCCCCCCTGCACCCCCTTCTGCTGTTGAACCAGTGGTCACTCCAGACCAGCCCCAGCCGAAGCTGGGGCCACGATGGGGCTTGGGGACATTCTTGGAACACAGGAGGCTCTGGGACAATCGTAATTTAATAAAGCCCGGGCTTTGGGTCAGTCCTGGCCATACATTATCGTGCTGTCTCCTCTCGCAAGACGGGTAGGCCTTAGGTTTCAGAAGGGGGCGTCGAGGCTGGGAGGGAGGGCCAGGAATGAGGAAGCAGAGGTTGAGGGGAGCAGATCACAAGTCGGGAGGGGCTGGGATCCAGCAGACCTTGTGTGCTCAGGAGCTGCCAGGCCTGGGGCCCTGTCCTGGTCTCACCCCTCCTCTGTCTCTCTGTCTGTGGACAGCATGTCGGTGCTGTCCCCTCTTCCCTTGGGCCACAGTTTCCTGTTATGCGTGTGTCACAGGAACCACCGAACCCTTAACATCTCATCGGTGTCTGTCTTCTGGCATCTCTCGCACTGGGACGCGTCAGAAAGCTGGACGTTGTGTCCATGCATCACAGTCGCGTCCTCAGCACCCAGACTGCTGCCCGCCCGGCGTCCACCAGCTGCTCAATAAACATTTGTTCTCGAAATGAAGGCCGCTTCTTGCACGGCAGCAAGGTGCGGACGCCCGCCCGTTTACTGGAGAGGAGCGCGTCTCAGCGGCCATGTCCTTATTTCCGGAAGGAAACCCTCACTTCCCCTGCACAGACCCACCGGGTTCTGGTGAATCCTTGGGGCCGGCGGGGACACCTTCAGCCGCACTTTTTTTTTTAATGTTTATTCATTTTTGGAGAGAGACAGAGAGCATGAGTTGGGGAGGGGCAGAGAGCGAGAGGGAGACACAGAATCCGAAGCAGGCTCCAGGTCCCGAGCGGTCAGCCCAGAGCCCGACGCGGGGCTCGAACCCACCAACCGTGAGATCATGACCCGAGCGGAGGTCGGAGGCTCAACCGACTGCGCCCCCCCAGGGGCCCCAATTGTTGCCATTACTGTACTCATCGCGTGAGACGGGAAGGGCCTGTCTCTGGAGCCCCGGCCCACCGCAGATGCGGGTCTGTGCCCCGCCCAGGTGAGCTGAGGCAGGGGCTTGGGGCCTCCGGGGGCCCTACAGCGCGGATCCGCAGGCACAAGAGCTACGACTGGCCTTCGACGAGGCGCAACCACCTGCTTGCCTCCCATCGACCCCCACCAGGCCCCTGGGGCCTGGGCTTGGGGGCGGGGCGGGGCGGGGGCCCCTGGGGCCTGGGGGCGGGGCGGGGCGGGGGCTGTGGTGCGGTTGTACTAGGAGGAATACGGCGGCGCGGCGGCCGGGCTGGGCGGTTTCCCGCCGCCGCCGCCGGTGAATGAGTCCCTGCTGCGCTGCCGCCGCCGCCCGAGCTGGAGCTGCGACCGCGTCCCCCCGCGGGCCCCGACCCCTTCGCGCTGCGACCCCGGCGTGCCCGCGGGACAGCCTCCAGCCTCGGGTCACCACCCCGGGGCAGGTGAGTGTGGGGACCCCGCCACGGTCCGCTGGGGTCTGCTAGGACCCCCGCCCCCACCCCAAGCTGAGTCTGGCGGGGGGGGGGGGGGGCGGGGAGACACGCGGGAGGGGTCAGCTCGCTGCGCCTTCAGTCCTCCGACTGACCTCCTCTCCCTGCCCAGACCCTGGTGCCTGGACCCTCAGTCCTGGGCAAAGCCACAGGTGGGTGGGAGCTTGGCGGGGGGTGGGAGGGGGGACGGGGGGGGGCGGAGCGGGGACATCCTGGGGATCCGCGCATACCAGGGGTGCCTTCCCTTTGGACTGAGCACAGACCCTTTAGCAAGCGCTTTGAGATCCTCAAGACGGGGTGGGGGCGGGAGAGGGGTCGCTGTCCCCTGGGAGCTTCCCAAGAGTCGAACGTCGCCCCCACCTCCCTAGCTTCGCCTTGGTTCTGGGAAGTTAAGCTCGATCTCCCTGGGGAGGGAGGACGGGGGAGAGGTGATGCGCTCTGAGTGATCCTGCGCAACCCCCCTTGGCCGGGACCTGCCCCTGTGGCTCCCCTACACAGGCGTCGGGAGCCCCTGTTCCCTTCTCCCAGGGCCTGGGATGCAGCTCCTGACCCCGCTTGTCCTCTCAGACTCTGCAGAGCTCTTCCTGGCCTCCCCTCTGCCTGCCCCCATGAAGAAAACCAACGTGTGGTTCCTGGAGCGTCTCCGGGGGTCCGGAGAAAACGCCAGCCCTGGGAGTGAGGCAGGGGACAGGGGATCCAAGGGACCCCTGTACAGCAATGTGCTCACACCCGACAAGATCCCTGACTTCTTCATACCCCCCAAGCTGCCCGCTGGCCCCACAGATCCCGAGGCTCAGGCAGAGCTGGGCCCCGCCACCTCCGATCAGAACCTGGCCTCGGGGACACCCCGCCGAGCCCCCCGGAGTCCCCGGCTGTCTGCCAAGCTGCCGGCTGAGAGCAAGAGCCTGCTGAAGGCAGCCACCCGGCACGTGATCCAGATTGAGAGTGCGGAGGACTGGCCAGCGGAGGAGGCTGCCACCAACGCAGACCCCCAGGCCCAGGGCGCCATGTCCCTGCCCTCTGTGCCCAAAGCCCAGACGTCCTATGGCTTTGCCACACTGGCAGAGAGCCCCCACACGCGGCGCAAGGAGTCCCTGTTCCACAGCGAGCATGGAGCCCTGGCTCAGGTGGGGTCCCCAGGTGCCGGGCGCCGTCGGGGGGCCCCCAAGGCCAATGGGGGAGATGGGGTGCCCAGGGAGGCTGGTGGGGCCCTCATGAGCCCCAGTCGCTACTTCAGCGGTGGGGAGAGTGATACTGGGTCCTCGGCTGAGTCCTCCCCATTCGGGTCCCCTCTGCTGTCTCGCTCTGTGTCACTGCTGAAAGGCTTTGCCCAGGACAGCCAGGCCAAAGTGAGCCAGCTCAAGCACTCGGCGGGCCGCCACGGCTCTCTGTCTGCTGAGGACAGTGCACCAGACGCCAGCCCCGGGGCTCGGCGCCGTTTGACCCGCAGGGCCACCCCGGAGCCGGGCCCTGAGACTGGCCAGGCGCCCCGGGTGGAGCACGCCGTCCGGATGGGCCCTCGGGGCAGCGTCAGGCTGCTGGCAGAGTATGAGGCGGCCCAGGCCCGCCTGCGGGTGCGCCTGCTGGCTGCCGAGGGCCTCTATGACCGCCTGTGTGACGCCCGGAGCATCAACTGCTGTGTGGGCCTGTGCCTGGTCCCCGGCAAGCTGCAGAAGCAGCGCAGCACCATCATCAAGAACAGCCGCCACCCCGTCTTCAACGAGGACTTCTTTTTCGACGGCCTGGGGCCGGCCAGTGTCCGGAAGCTGGCCCTCCGGATCAAGGTGGTCAACAAGGGTGGCAGCCTCAAGCGGGACACGCTGCTCGGGGAGAAGGAGCTGCCCCTGGCCTCCCTGCTGCCTTTCCTGTAAAGGCCCCTCCCTGCCTCCCTGCGGAGGGTAGGATGCGGGGGAAGACCCCACCCCACCCCACCCGGGTCCCCACGGGCGGGAGGCCGCTTGGCCAGGCCGGCGGGGGGCGGGGGCTGGGGTGCGGCGTGTTCAAGCTCAGACCGGGGCTGCAGTCGATGCCGGGGGTGGCCAGGATACTATTTTTCACGGATTCATTTTTTTTTTTTTGGAAGAGGAAGAGAGGGGGCTGCCAGCAAAGAGAAAGGGACACTTGGCAGGGCTGAGCGTCCCCCCTCCCGACCCCCCATGCCCCAAGTTCTGCGCGGCCTTACCCCTTTAAGAGTTCTGGAAAGGGGTTCTCAGGGTGGGGTGTGGGGGGCCGGAACCTGTTCCTGGAGGCAGCTGGTGTGGATCACAGGCCTAGAGGTGACCAGTCCTGAGGCTGAGGCCCATCTTTCCCTTGGTCGTATGGGAGTTCTCCTGGCCCGGCCCACGAGACACCCCGTCCCCCGCCAGAGAGCAGTAGCAGGCCTGGGATCTGCCAACAGCACCCACAGGGCCCCAGAGGCAGAGCCCGCCGGGGAGCAGGGTGCCACGTCTGGTCTGAGAGCCACGACCTGGCAAAAGACAGGCAGAGGAGGGGGCCCGGACGCAGAGGAAGCCCCAGGAGGGCTGGTGGAAAGCAGACAGCTCTCCTGTGTGCTGTCTTCCTCCAGCACCTTCCCTGGCCCGACTCACCTCACCTGAGACCCTGCTGGGACATCCGGAGCCTGCCTCCCCAGGAGGGGCTGCTCAGAACAGACCCAGACAGCAGCCTCCCGGCCCCCCCGACCCCCTCCTCCCTGCCCCTCTGGGGCTGGGAGCTGCCACCCTGCCAGCCTCCTGCGCAGTGCCCTTGGCAGCTGGACACCAGGGACTGATGGCTGGATTTTACTCCACGTGGTAAATGATTGTGGTTAGTGTGGGTGGGACGGAGGGATGAAGCTGGCAGGCCAGGAGTACCCTGCTTGTGCCCCTTCATGCCGCTAGGCCGCTGCATGGATTTAAGTGTTGTGTCAGTACGTGGGTCCTTGAATGATGTCTGCAGACAGTTTCCGGCCTAACAGGACAGAAACAGTATGGTTTGAATCAGGGGCCTCTCCTAGCCCACCTGGTGGGCACCCTTGGACCAGGGCAGACCAGGATGGGGGCACCCCTCCCCATCCAAACACTGTCTCTCCTAAGTAGGTTCCCAAATCCCACTGGGGAAGGGACGGAGGACCCTTCCCCCATAGCCTGGGAAAGCACTTGGTCCCCTTTGCACTTTGGGGAGAATTTGGGGCCCTTGGAGCTGAGGTCCCTTGCTGTGCCCCCCTTGCCCCTACCTCTGTCCTAGGCCTGCTCCTTCATGCTCCCTGCTGCTAGTGTCAGAGGGGCTCCCCTTTACTCTGGAACCTGGGGACCACCCAGCACCAGGCTTGTGGGCTGGAACAGGCAGACAGAGGACCCTGCATTGAGTCAGATGCTTGGGGCTTCCACTGTCTCCCTTCCCTCTGACCCCGACCTCTCATCCCTGCTTTCCGTCTGGGGGGGGGGTGTTTTATACACCCCTGCACTATTCGATATCTTTGTGTTCCGTGTCGACTGTGGGTAAATCTTCAAGACACCCTCCCCCAAGTGTGTTTGTTTATAAATGCTGTTTTTAGTGCAATAAAGGTGTTTCGGGAGTGCGGGGGTGGAGATCTGCTTGTTTAGTAACGAGAGGAATTTTGCCTTGAGTTCCAGGGAGGGTCGGTGGAGTTTTCTCAGCCCTTTGGATCCTCTGGGACTGTCTCCTGCTTGTGGGGGAGGCGGGAATGCCAGACTGCCACAGAGCAATGGCCCTGGGGACCCCCAGGCCCTCTCACAGTCACAGCAGGTCAGTGAGCATTGTCCTGTTTTCGTCCCCCATCTGCACACATGACATCCCACCTCACAGGCCAGGCTGGGGACCTTCAGTAAGCTGCCTGTGGCAGCCCAGCTAATGAGAGCCAGGACGGGAACCCACTGTGGCCACCAGAAGGATGCTCGGGCCTGCCACTTCCAGGCTATGGAGCAAACTGGACTGAGGTGTCATCACCGATAAGGACCCCCTCAGATGCCATGAGCTGCCAAGGCAGGAATGCCCCCGCTGACGCAGCCCTCACTCTCAAGCCCTAGGCCTTGAGGTCAGACAGGAATAGAAAGCCAGCATTTCAGCCAGGAGGCCACCCCCACCCTTGTCATGCCACTTGGAGATGCCCCGGGCCAGGGCGGTAGGAACAGCCTGGGCTGTAGGCCATTCACATCGATGCTGTGTCCTCAGCCTCGAATGCCTCCCAGCCCCCAACTTCTCCACTTTCAGGCTTCAGCTGAGATGGTGCCTCCTCCAGGAAGCCTTCCCGGTCCTCTTGGCTGGGAAGGGGGGCTTTTCTCAGTATGTCCTACATCCGACCTCGGCTCACATGCTGCCTGGGGTCCTGTCTGTCTCCGACTCCAGGGTCGGGACAGGTTCATCTCGGTGAGTGGTGTCTTCAGGTCCAAAACCATGCTGGGCTCCCAAGAGGTGCCTGACCGGCCACTGATGAATAATTGGAAAGCCACAGCTTGACCCCCCCCCCCACGTCTGTGCTCCTGCAGGGTAGCTGGGGAACAGGGAAGCCGGCAGTGAAGGGGCACCCGCCCTTCACCCCAGCTTGGCTCTCACCAAGGAGCTGAGTTGGCACGAGATGTGGAGAACTCTTGTCCCGTCAAGGCGTGATGGGAGGTGGCATCCATGACCTGGGGGACGTGTGGGGGCTCCTGTCACAGAATGCCGGGGGTTGGAGGTGGGGCATCACGAGGAGGAGAGCAGGTCAGTCTCGGGGAGTGTGGGAGCTCGGCTGAAGTGGGCTCCGTTTACTCCAGACTTGCTCCGTCTGATGTGGGGGCGGGGGGACCAGTCCAGAGAATGGAAGCAGGTCAGCTGCATTTCCAGTGACCTGCTCAACAAGGGTGTGCTTCCTCCTCAACACCAGTTCTGGGACAGAGTCACTGCCTGCAGTCGAGGGGGCACGGCTGAGCCCTGGGGGTGCTTCCCTGCCACCCCTTCCTCCACAAAGCCTGTGTGGGGCCTGCCCACCCCCACCTGGCACAGCCAGTGTCCTTGTAGAACTGGTGGGACTGAGCGGCCCCACCAGACCCCGTGGGCTGGGGGGACAGCAAACACATCTGAGTGTTCAGTCTTTCTGCCTGAAGGGGGCGTTAGCTGAGCTCCGGGGGTATGCTGGGAACAAGGCCACCACATCCCAGCCGGGAAGCTGCATGTCGCAGACCAGAGGCGAGGATCCGTGTGTGGCCCTACTGTGTGCAGCTCCTGCGCCCTGGGTGCCTGCCGTTGTCTGCTGGTCTCTTCCTCTGGCACCCACTTCACAGCAGAGAAACGAGAGTGCAGGGAGCCCAGGAAGGAGCTGGCCTTGAACCCATGTGCAGTAGGACAGGGGCGTGGCCAAGGGCTGGATTGGATACCACCCCCCCACCCCCCCCCGGACTACTGGCTCAGAGCTGGGGTCCACTAGGACCCCCCCCCCCGCCCCAACACCAGAGCTGGTTTCCTCTGGGATTCTTGAGCAGATTGTGAGTGCCCTGTGCCCCAGTTCAGGGCCCTGTCTCCTGGTCTGAACCGAGGCCTGGCTCCTTTCTCTCCTCTTACCCTCATGGGGCCTGGACTGTCAGGCCCACCACGAAGCCACCAGGAGCCTTTGTGTGGAGCTGGGGTCCTGAGCAGCCTTCCACCTGCTGACAGCCCGCCAGATGAGCCGCACTAATGAGGCCTGGTCCGGCACGGTTGGTCCCAGGATGTGTTGCCAGGGCAACCGGGCGCCTTCTTGCCTCTTCCCCACTAGCCACTCATTGCCGGCAGCCTGTGTGCTGTGTGTGTGTGTGCATGCGCAGGTGTGTGCTGTGCGTGTGTGCATGGGCGTCTGTGCACATGTTCACCCTGTGGGCGTGTTAGTGTGGCCACATGCCTGCTCTGTGCAGGGGTAAGTGCAGGAGCGCGTGTGTGTTAGAACGTGTGCACCCGCTGCCCTCGCACCTGCACGGGCTGTGTGTGTGCTTCTCTGTGCACGCATCGTGTGCACGTGTCACCATGTAGTGTGTGTGTGCTGTGGCTGCCCCGTGCCTCACGACACTCAAGAGGACGTGCCCAGATGGGACCAGCAGCTCAACAAGGCCCCTGCCTCCTGTCCCCGTGCTGGCTCCTCGCTGGGAACACCCTCGCCATGTGCTCTCACTCTGCGTTTAGGTATCAAGCCGCCTTCTCCTTCTCAGGGTGGCCGGCCCCCCGGTGAGGTCAGATCCCCCTTCATGACCCTGGTTGTGTCACGTACCGCCTGTGATAGCAAGTTGATAGGAATGGCCTGTTGTTTGCGCCCAGCGCTCAGCCCTGGGTGCAAGCCGCAGGGCGGGGGGAGGCATGAGTCTTTTGTGCCTCCAGCCTGGCTGCTACACTGAGTGCCCCTACACCCAGGAGAGCCATGGACATCCAGGGCCACCACTAGCAGTGGGCAAATCACAAAATGGTGCCCCTTTGTCTGACCCGAGCCGGTACCATTGACAACAGAGCCCAGAGATGAGGAGTCAGATGCCTGGTGACCTTGTGGGCACCTGGATCTGACTGTGCCTGAAGTCCATAACTGCACACCATTGCAGTTCAGAGGGCCAGTAAAGTTCCTTCTCTGTGTAAGCCAGCTTGATAATATGTGTTTGTTTGTTTGTTGTTTTTCCACTTGTAGTCAAAGAACACTGATAGGCCAAGTCTTCAGTCTGGTGAAGTAGAAACAGCCCTGACCTAGGCAGGCAGCCCCGGAAGGCCTGGGAGCTGCACGTCCCACTGCGTTGGGGAAGGTGGCACTAACCAAGGAGGGCTTTGCAGAAGGGGCAGAATCTGAGACAGGGAAGGGCACTGGGGCAGCAGGGACCTTCCAAAGGTGGAGGGAAGGGGCCTGGGGATGGGGCCCACCATGGGTCTGCATCCCACCCCAGTCTGCCCTCTGCCTTCATCTGCTACCCCTGCTCCCAAACCTTCCATGGCTCCTCATGGCCCCATATCCTGGCCTTGGAGACCCACCCTGTGGCCAGGCCCCCACTGTCTGTGAACCTGTTCTCTGCGTGTGCTGTACTTTTCTGGGCCTGGAGACCCGAACCCTAATCAGGGAGGAGCTTAAGGGCAGCGCTCCACGCTGGAATTCAAGCCCCGGATTTTTCCATGGCGCGGCCTCCAGCGAGTCCCGGGGCATGTCTGGGTCTCCGATGCTTGGGCTGCGATGAGGCCCAGGCGCCTTTGTGGGCAGAGCTCGACACACAGTCGCGTTCTGCAGAAGCAGGCACAGTTTTGCGATGATAATTAATATAATCACATTAGGGTGATAATTGTAGGCTACCGCCAGACCCACTGTGGTCGGGCTCCCCCTTGGCCGCAGGGGCGGGACCTCGCTCCCCCGCCCCTGCTTTTCCCTCCAGCTGCCGGCACCCCCTCTCCGGTGTGGGATTCAATTAAGCTGTTCCCCCCCCCCCCCCCCCGCTTCTCCGCGGCGGCGGCGACGGAGCGGCTACCACGGAGAAAAACGACTTCAATAAACAGGAACCTCGGGGAGGGAGCGGACTGCGTTTGCCGACCCCTGTCAAGCCAGCCTCCGCGGAGGGCCTGCTGGGGCCGCGCCCCACCTGTATGTTGGAGATGTTCCGCCCTCCAGGGTTGCGTGGACATGCAGACCGCGCAGGGCCCGTCGTTAAGCCCGCGGTGGGTGACAGGGATGGACTGCTGAACCCTTAGACTCTGCTGACCCGACTCACACAGGGGGAAACTGAGGCACAGGGCGGTAGGCCCAGCTGGCAGGTGTCAGGAAGGCGATTCCGCCAGCGCTGGGTGCAGACCCCAAGCCTTCAGCCTCAGCCAGGCTGCCTTCCCACACCCTCACAGCCTCCTTCTCAGGGAGGCGCCACCCCCTGCCTTCCAGGCCCTGCCTGGGCCTCTGGCCTGAGTCTGAATCAGGACAAGTCAGTCCCTTCTCTGTGGTTCAGCCTCCTCCTCGCACTCTGCGTCCTACCCCATGCTGTTGGCGGCTGGGGGAAGGTCCGATCTGGCACAGGTGTGCACCCAGAGCGGGCGCTGCTAGGGCCGCTGCCTGGCGGGGAATTTGAACTTGCCCGGAGGGCTCCGGGACACAGCCGATGCCTGTGGTTTAAAGCGGGGCCTTGGGTCCCCACATCCGCGGACCTGGAGGTGGAGTTCAGCCACAGGGGGCCACCTGCTGGGTCTGGCGGGGGGGGGGGGGGGGGGGGGGGAGGGGGGGGGGATGTGGCAGGAGGCCAGCCTGGCTGTTCCCGCTGAACCGCGCCCCCCCCCCCCCACGCTTCTCCCTTGGCCCTGTTCGCCCGCATAGGCTTTGCCCGCGTGTTCAGTGAGTTCTGTGATTCCCTTCCAGAGAGTCACCAAGCGTGAGGGGGTTCTGGGGTTGCCTGGATTTGCAGTTGGTGTCATCTAGTCCTTCCAGCTGGGCTTCCTCCCGCACCGCCACGCCAGCCCCTTGCCCTCCCTGGGAGCTCATGTTGCCATGGTGACCACTCATGTCCCCTCCCCCACCCCTCCCCACTCCCTGCCAGCCCCTGACTGGCGCTTACATTTACCTCCCTGGAGGGAGGACTCAATCCCTGAGTCCCCGGATAAGGCTACCCCTTTGGTCCCCATCCTTACTTTAGCTCCCCCAACCAAGCCACAGAGCCCCTTCTTTGTTCCTTGAAGTCAGGCAGACTCTGGGCCTGTACAGCCAAGTCTCTTGATGGGGTCCAGCGCTCTGCACTTTGGGTATTGTTTTTCTCAACTTTTAATTTTGCTCTAATTTCAAATTTGCAGAAACTTTCAAGGTTAATACCAGAAACTCTCATAGACTCTGCACAGACTCACCAATTGGTTGCATTTAGTCCTGTCTGCTTTGTTGTGTTCGGTGTCTATATCTATCTATTATCTGTATGCATATGCTTATATTTAAATGTACTTTTCTGAGCCACTTAAGACTGGAAGTGTAATGCCCCTTCACCCATAACACATCACCGTATATTTTCTAAAAACCAGGATTCTCTTTTATAACCCACCGCGGTTATCACAATCGGGAACTTTCACATCAATACAGTACTCATATCTAACACACTGTCCGTATTCAAATGTCACCAGCTGCTCCAATGATGTCCCACTGGGGGGGACTTGGTAATGAGCAGGTTGCCATGGCAACAGATTCTGGCAGCCGGGTCAGCAGGCAACAGCTCAGAGGAGCCTGGGCTGTGCCTCCTGGGGGGCAGCCTGGGGGAGGAGGGCCCAGAGGGGGCAGGAGAGCATCCCCTACTACTCTTGGAGATGGTCCTTGCCCTGGGTCAGGGTTAATGGAGCCTTGGGGACCACACAGAGTGAAGTTCCTCCTGGTCTTCTCAGATCGCTGGTGTGGAGGGGGTTTTGGGACTTGAACGTGTCTTTCTGGGGAGACACAATTCAAGCCGGTACAAGTAGAGCCCAAATTCCTGAGGCACAGGGTTTAGGTATTAGCCAAGACATTGCTGGGCAAGGCAGTGCGTGTCGTGTCTTCTGTGGTGACCACCCCGTGTGGGGCACCTGCCCCAGAGCTGCCCCTGCCTTGCAAGCCCGCGTTACTGCTGCGTGCACACCGTGCTGCCTCCTCTCATTCCAGCCTTTCACGCTCCTGGTCCCACAGCTGGTCACCAGTCACCTGTCAGTCTCCTTGCTTGTGGACAGAGCCTAATGTTTGGGTGCCCCTCCCCATGGTGTGACTCAGGGAAGCCCGTTCTATGTGGTGCTGCCACAAATCTTCACTGGTGGTCCACTTCGTTGCTGGGGATTGGTTTACGCATGGGCGTGTAACCCCCTCCTGGCCAATGAGATGGGGGAGAGGTCTTGGAGGGGGGCAGCTTCTGGAAGCCACTGCCGTCCTCTGCTTATACCCCTTCAGCAATGTGGGCCGATTCCTCATGCTGCCAGCTCTGGAGCTCTCTCTCTTTCACCTCCTGCTTTCACTTATCAAGACCCTTAGGATTACATTGAGCCCACGAAGATAATCCGGGATGATCTCCCCACCTCAAGGTCAGCCGATCACAGCCCTAATTCCATCTGCAACCGTGATCCCCCTTGTCCACAGCATAATGTATTCACAGGTGCTGGGGATTTGGAGCGCATCTTTGGGGCTGTTCAGCTGACCGTAGAAGGTTTCCTTGCTGACCATGTGCCTTTGGCTATGGCAGCCTCATGATGAGATGTCCGGAGTAGCTGCAGCCATGCTAGTGCCCATTGAGGAAGAAAACAATGCAAAAAGTAGCAGAACCCAGAGGATCACAGAGCAGCAAAGCGGAGAGAAGTCCAGGAGATTCTGAGTAGGGAGGCTTGCTGGGAAGCGTCGGGAGCCGTTTTGGGGGGGAGATAATATGTTGCCTCACTGCTTAAGCCCATTTGAGGCAGGATTTTCTGTTGTTGGCTGCTGAAGGCATCCACAGAGGAGAACCCCAGCCACCCCTTAAATGCCCTTGAAATAGAATCTCTAGCTGTGTGTGTGTGTGTGTGTGTGTACGCACGTGTGCAAGAGAGAGAGAGAGAGAGAGAGAGAGAGAGAGAGAGAGAGACACTACCTTTCCCAGACTCCCTTGCAACCAAGTGTAGCCATGTGACTAAGTTCCAGCCAATGGGATACGAACAAGAGTGGCAGCGTCTTTTCTGGGCCTGGACCCCCGCCCCCCCGCCCCGCCCCAGGTCCTACCATCTGTGGATGGGGCAAACGACCCAGGTGTGTTCACTCGGTGGGACCCTGCCCAGCTGTGTGAACACAGGGCGGTCTCACGGGCACCATTCTGAGCCTCACAGGCCAGACGCAAATGAACATGAATACCGAAGGATCCCATTGATAAAGAAAAGTCACGTATGAGGACAGAAGGCAGGACAGTGGTTATTCCCGTGGAGGAGGGAGAGGGGGTGGAGGGTCTGGGGGTCTGCTGTGAAATCCGCCAAGCTCTGTATTAGGACAGATGCTATCCAGCCCTGAAAGTAAAGTGCAGGACCCAGGGCAGGGGGCACAGCCTCCCCTCCCCCTCTTTCTTGAGCTGCAATGCACAGACCCCGACTTGTGAGAGAGAAAAGATCCCTCCATTTCAATAAGCCATAGACCTGCTGGGTCTTTGTCGCAGCCATGAAGCTATGTTTCATCTGTGACGACAGACAGGCTGTCCTCACTGGGGTCAGAGATGTCAAAGGCACGACAACTGTCTTCCTCGGGGTCAAAGCTTCTTAAACATGAGTGAAGGATGCTTTTCTATTTCGGATGAGAGCAGACAGCATGAACTTCACCCTGCTGGTCAGACTCCCTGCAGCAGGCCTCACCCACGTGTCAGTCCTGACATGGGGGCTGTCCTGCCCCAGGGGCCACGGGGCCCTGTCTGGGGTCACATCTGGGGCTCTCCTGGCACCAGGTAGGTGGGGCCAGGGCCAGGAATGCTGGGGAAACCCTGTTTTGTAAAACGTGCAGCAGGCTGGGAGGCCCTAGGCCGCCTCCTCCAGGGCCCTTCAGACCAGCAAATCCCAGCCGACCCCAATCTCCGATCCTGCAGGCACCACCTTGGTGGGGGGGTAGGTGGGTAGGGCTCATGGGCTACCTTCCCCAGGACCCCTAGTGCGGACTCACTGCCCGATCACTTACCCCTCCCATTTGGGGAGGTCTTAATTTAGTCTTAGGTGAGGGTGGGGCAAGGAAGCTTTGGCCGGGGTGGTGGTAGGCAGGGTTCAGACGGTTCAGAGGTGGGGGTCGTGGGAGGCGTCAGGAGGCTGTATTAGTCCCCCCGGAACATCCTTCCATGATGTGATGGATACTTCATGGTCCGACCGCCCGGAGGGAGGAAGGCATCACATCCCTCGGCTTTTGCTAGGGAACCAGCGTGAGGTCAGTGGTGACACCTGGGGGGTGGCACTCAGCAGTGGGCGCTTAGCGTGTTGGGGTCGGCTGGCCGCGCTGACCCCGCTGTGTCCCACATGTCCTCATCCTCCAGCAGGCTCACCAAGGCACGTTTTCAATGGCAAGCGGAGACGGCGAGGGCAGGAACAGGCACAGCCCCCCACGTCTTCCACCTTCTGTTTGCCAAAGTCAGCCATCAGAGGAAGAACTTCAGAGTCACCTGACAAAGGGCACGAGCAGAGGGCGGGTGAGGCCTCGGGGCCTCTGTATAAATGATTTCCCTCCATCACAAAGTTTTGGGAAACATGACTAGTTTAATAATAATGATAGGATTTTAAGCAGGCTCCATGCCCAACGTGCGGCCCAGCACGGGGCCTGAACTCACGACCCTGAGATCAAGACCTGAGCTGAGACCAAGAGTCAGACACGCTCAACGGACTGAGCCACCCAGGCGCCCCTAGTTACTGTAACGAAATACGATCCTACCACACACCAAAGGATTTAGGATTTCAGGGTCACTGCGGCTTCCTTGAACAGAGCAGAGCAAGCGACCTGGAGAGCAGGTCACTGGTCCCTCTGCACTCTGCCCGCCCCCCGCCTGCTCCGCGCTGTAGAAAAAACTCGACACCTCGGAGAACCCCTGCCCTGTCTCTTCCACCAGTGGGAGATCTGGGGGAACCCTAGAGGGAGAAGCCGGGTGTCTGTCCCTCTCCCTTTCTTCTGGCTTTAGGTGGTGTCCCCGCTGTGGCTCCAGCTCTCTGGACAGGCCCACCGAGGTCCCAGCTGCCATCAGGTGACTTCTGCTGCAGCCCCTAACAGTGGTGGCAGTAGTGGCTCTTTGATGTGGCTCCTCTTTAAATTGTCACCCCATCCCCTGTGTGGCTTCTCGGATCTGTGGGAACAGATGCTCCCCTGGAGCCTTCTGAGGGAGCCAGCTCTTCCCACACCCTGACTTTAGTGCAGTGAGACCGAGTTGACTTCTGACCCCAGAACTGTAAGAGAATAAATGTGCTTTGTTTGAAACCACTGCCTTTGGGGCAATTTGTTAGAGCAGCCGCAGGAGACTCTAGATGCCTCCAGGTGCCGGGTTTGGCGGGGGGGGGGGGGGGGGGGGGGCCAGCAGAAACACGTCACTCCGCCCTATACAGCTTGTGCTCCGGCCATCCCTACGTCCCCAAAGCCTGTGTTGGGAACTGCCACCGGGAAGCCCATAGTCTGGGGACGCATGTTCCCACTGAGCAGGAGGGATTTTGGGGGAGGGGCCTGGAGGACAACACACAGCTTTTGAGTCCCTATCACTCTTGAGTCGCTGTCATGATTTTGGTCGACCCACGCGTACTCTTGTAGCCTGATGTATTTCTTTAGGTCAGCACATTGACCCATTTCCTGAGTAAATTTGTACGAAAAAGAGTGTACCGTGTCTGTAAATGGGAAACCAGCACAACTTTCCATAAAAAGAAAGAAGCTGTGAAAGTCGTGGCTGAAAGTTTGATGAGAGGAAACAGTATTTGAATAGTCTTCAAGTATTTCTCAAAAGATGCTTATTAACTTCGAGGGGGAGAACATGGCACTGTATTGTGGAGAAACCTGGACAGACCACCTGAGTCAAAGGAGGGAGGTTAGCGTCCGCAGCGATGGGATGTGTTGTTGGCTCTGCTCGCCTTCGGACAGCACCCGCTGAGGGATTCTTGCCAAAATGCACATCCCTTCACCGATCATGAGAACATACTAGAGAAACCCAGACAGTGTGACATAACTGGCCCAAACCTTCAAAACTGTTTAGGTCATGAAACAGAGTGAAGGGTTGTCAGAGGACAGGGTACCGAAGAGGCTCATAGGTGTGATGCCTCGCTTGGACTGACTCTGGAGGGGAAGAAACAGTGGGAAAGGACATTATGGGACTGTCTCAAATTTGGGGAAGAATTCTTGATGAACTAAGGGGTTGTATCAATGCTATGTTCACCCTGATTTTGATAACCTGCTGTGGTTATGCAAGAGAACATCCTCGTTCTTAGAAATACGTGCCGAGTCTTCAAGTCTTGGTGGGGGGGCGGGGGGGGGGGGTGAAGGGGCGTGATGCTTGCAACTGTCTTCAAATGTTCAGGGAATGATAAAGCAATGTGTCGACATGTTAACAGTTGGTGAATCCGGGTGAAAAGTCCATGGCGGTTCTCAGTACACGCTTGCAACTTTTCTAGACAGTTATTTTGAAACAATCACAGAACAAAACCAGAAACAAGGTGTGTAAACAAACAGCAGTGCAAACAAAATAAGGTTCTTAAATTCCAGCTTTTTTGGGTCTCCCTCCCTGCCCCCAGACGTGGGCCTGCTCTCTTTTGGTTAAAAAGGATTAATAAAACTGAGCAAGTCAAACTTTGGTTAGCTGCAAGCTGAGATTTTCCTCTAGAGGTACCCAGAAGGATTGTAATTCAGCAAAAAGGGGAGTGATTTATCACCACCATATTTGATGGTACTGAACTCTGGACCTTTATCTTACTTACAGGCACCTTGAAGATACCAGTCTGTGTCCCCGCTTTAGGAAATATTCTGTGGAAGGTGGGAGCCACAGAAGGTTGCCGTGTGAGGGAAGAGCATAGTTGTGGCTGGTCTTCAGGGAGACTGCTTTAGCCCGAGGAAGCTACCCGCTTCATCTGTAGTCTTAGGGCATCCCCCATCACCACTGCATTTTGCAAGTGTGGTCCTAGCTGGGGGCACCACCGGAGGCAGCCGCCGTGTGTGCGAGTCCAGCGCAGACTTGGGCGGTGACTTTGTCTCCCTGAGCACGTTTCTTCCCGGAGGAAAGTGGGGGCGGGGAATAAGAGCTGAGGAGTGGGGCGGGGCCTCGAGGCGGTGAGGGCGCCCGATCGGCCCGGCTCCCGGGGAGCCCGACATGCCCTTGAGAGGGGCGACCTCTGGTGGCCACGCCGCGTCACTGCCGCGTCTCCCTGCGAAGGGCCGCCGCGCACCTGCACCGCCCCCCCTCCCCACGCCACCCCCCCCTTCCCTCCCGCCACCGCGGGGTCCAGGCAGGGTCCCGGGCTCTGGCCTGCATTGCGCCCCGCAGGCACGGCGGGGTGAGTAGCTGTGTCTTCTCTCTGCAGGCTTAGTTTGAAGTCACTTAAAACCAGGTGGAGGGAGTTTAGGGAACAGTACTGGTCATGCCACCGCTCCTTCGTTTCTTTCCTCCCTCCTCGTCCCCCCGCCCTGGCCCGTGTTCGGAATCCGAGTAAGTAAGCGTCCTGTGTCCCTCCTGAGATGCCATCGCTACTAGTCCGGTGTGACCCTGTCTTAGTCTCACTTCTTGTTTGGCTGCCCGCTGGGGCGCTCGCTCCTGCCTCACATAACGAGCACCCATGAGCTCGACTCAGAACCCCAGAATAGGGAGGGAAGGACTCAGCCACCTGCCCCCCACGACCCCGCCAGCACCGCCCTCAGGTCTCCTTGTGGGCACACGGGTGCCTGCAGGCCGCTCCTTCCGTTCCGCCTGCTTCTCCTGACGCACGGCCGTGCTCCCGCTGCCGGGCCCTCCTCCGCTTCCCCGGTGAGCCGGCTCCTGGGCTGCCCTCCGCTTCTCCCCATTGTGAGCGGTGCTGCCGGCCGCCGCGGTCAGCTCTCCCAGTGCCCAGCTGGGTGTCGCCAGATGCACCTTTATGACTCCATGCCAGATTGTTCTCCACAGTTGGGCCGCGTCCCTGTGTGTAAAAGAGGTCGTTCTGTCCGAGGTCTTACGGCCAGTCTTCGGTTTTGCCGGCTGGATGGATGTGAACTGTGACCTCACCGGTTTTCCCTTCATTTCCCTGCTTGTTTGTGACACCGCGTGTCGTGTCTTCGTGTCTCCTGTGAAATGTCTCCTCCTGTCTGCTTCCTATTTTACACTTGGTTTATGCTTTTTCTTACGCATTGCCTCTCGAACCCTGAAATCGTTTCGAGTGGATTTTTGTGTGTGGGGTGAGCTGGGTGTGGTAGGAAGCATAGTAGCCTCAAAGATGCCGGGAACACAGTGTCCTGTGTAGCCAAAGGGACCGTACGATGTGGTTGAGGCTGCAGACCCTGCGCTGGGCTACCCGGGAGGGGCCTCATTGGATCACGTGGGTCCTTAGGCACTGAGGCCCTTTCTCGGCGGACTCCAGACACGTGAGGGGCAGGAGAGGGGCAGGCCTCGCTGCTGGCTAGAAATGGAAGGAGGGCCCTGGGCCCTGGGCCAGGGCCAGGAAGGAGGGCCCTGGTGCCTCTTGGGAGCCGGGACTGCCCTCGGCTGACAGCCATGGGAAGTGGGGACCCCAGGCCTACCGCCACAAGGGGCGGGGAACGGACCCTCCCTGGCAGGCTGCAGCCTGTTCTCCATTCGAAACATCCGCATATCCAGAGATTACCACCCTGCCTTCAGCCCTTTGGCTGTGAACTTTCTTGCTTTTCCGCATATTTGGGCAGCAGAAGTGGACTGTCCAGCCCTTCCCTCAGGGCCGGTGGAGCTCTGGCCTCTTCGGCGCCCTCTCCTTGACCTTGTGTGTGCGCCTGGCTCTGGAGACCCTGCTCCCCCCGTGAGCTCGAAGGGATGCCTGGCCTTCCCAGTATGGACTTGAATTCACGCGAAGCAGGTTTAATGAGCTGTCTCTAGAAGGAAAGTGGACTTAACAAGGATTTTTATCGCTTCTCAGCCTTTTGGCTAAGATCAATTGTAGCATCTGTTCTTATCAGTTTAACATGTGACACGTCCTCTATCGGAGGACAACATATTAAATGGAGTTTTGGAGCCGGAGATATAGAATAGGAACTTGCTCTGTCCACCCCGCACATCGACCTGGGATTGCAGAACCTCGGGTGGATGGGGGGGGCAGACGGCAGCGTGGGAGGTCTCGTGCAGGGGCATAGCATTCCTGGTGTGAGTGCCTAGGGACTACCCTCCACGTGGGACCGCACGTTTCTCCCGTCCTGGGCCCACAGGCCTGTGTGCCTGCACCGTCAGGATCAGCCACACCACACTCCATCCACCACAGGAAAGCCCCCCCTGCCACACCCTCGTACCTCTGTCTTTTCTCTGTGTCATATGCCTGCCCCCCAAAAAGAAGAGAAATAAATTTTATTACTTAAACAATTTTTTAAATGTTTATTTATTTTTGAGAGAGAGAGAGAGAGAGAGAGAGAGAGAGAGAGAATGAGCGGGGGAGGGGCAGAGAGAGAGGGAGACACAGAATCAGAAGCAGGCTCCAGGCTCTGAGCTGTCTGCACAGAGCCTGACCCAGGGCTCGAACCCACAAACTGCAAGATCATGACCTAAGCTAAATAAAGCCAGCCGCTTAACCGACTGAGGCACCCAGGCACCCCCTATGTGTCCTTTCAAGAGAGAGGAATCCATTCCTCGAAGCCCCCTGCAGATTCCCCCTCGGGTCTCATTCCTAAGCCAGTCCTGGGAAGGTACAGCCACCCACACTGGCCCCTTGAACTGAGCACAACTGGGGCCTCTTACTAAGAAGAAATGTGGGATAGGGTCAGGTCCTACTCCTGGTTCAGCCAGGAAAAGACAGAGAGAGGGGCTAAGCAGCCCCCTGGCAGGACCTGGTGGGAGAGCCCCCATGGGGAGGGGCAGACCTGTTGGGAATGGAACGTGGACCCCGAGAATGCGAATGCGGGCGGGCCATTCTCCTGTTGCCCGGTGACCGCGACCACAGACACACTTGGGTGTTGGGGAGCAAGGCTGCAGGACTGGGGAGGACCCAGTACATGGGGGACCGCCGGCGAAGTCTGTCCCACAGCCACCACAGCTCGGAGGCCGAAGGTGGGCCCGACTGGGGACAGGACGATGATGCCCTCGGCGTGCAGGGCACAGTGTTCAGGAGTCTAGGGACCAAGGACACCACGTGCCTGGATGACGAGGAGTTGAGTTTTGAAGACCGAGAAGCGGAGACCCTCCCAGAGGAGGTGACTGGGGGAGAACCGCCTGGCCCCTGGGCCCCCGAGGAGGCCCTCGAGCCGCTGGAGAGGGTTCTGGAGAAAGATGCCGAGGGCATACCTGAGATGAGGTGGGCACCACGGAGTGGGGCTTGTGGCAGGGGCAGGGGCAGTGGGGGGAGGGCAGCAGCCCCAGCGAGGCCCCAGGTGCCCCCGCTGTGGGCGGGAGGACTGGGGGACAGCCGCTCACCGGCCTCTGAGGCAGGAGCCAGTGAACACAGCCCTGTCCAGGTGGAGGGTGGGTTGGGGTTGGAGACCTTCCCCGAGTTGAGGAGTCAGGGGTGGAGACTCCGTCAGAGAGGAAGGCAAGTGGGAGGGTCTCCCCGCGCAGCTCAGAAGCTGAAACCATTCCAAGTCCCCGCCAGCTCGGGTACAGCGGTAACTGGTGGCCTGCGAACCTGCGGGGGCTGGTTTCTGGCAAGTTGTGTGTCCTGGAAAGAAGCGGGTGCTCCCTCGCACGTGCGGGGGGCTCTGCGCTGTGGGCCTCCCGCCTGCCCTCCACCGGCCCTGGCCAGCCTCAGACGGTTCCAGCGGGAGCGCCCGTGGGCCAGCACCGGTGGACTCCATGTGCGCTCCCCGTGGCCCCCCTGGAACCCTGCACAGCCCCCACGCCCCCCATGTAGCTTGTGTGATAAACACACACCCAGACCTGTGGTGTGGCGGGCGGTGGCCGGGGACACCTGCCGTGGGGAAAAAAGGCGCAGGCCGGTGGGAGGGGCCTCGGTGGGGCTTCCGGCCAGGGGCAGCACCCAGCGAAGGGACAGGCGGGCGTCTGAGCCCCCAACATCCTATTCCTCCCGCTCCCTGGGTTTCCAGGGGTCTGGCACACAGTAGGCACTTAATGCATGCTCACGAGATTTAGGGAGCTGGGAGCAGGTCTCCTGCCTTTTCACAGAGGCGGTGACCTGGCCGGGGTTGCACACCTGGCTGGGGGGAGCTAGGACTTCACCCAGGTGTCTGTGATGCCAGACGCGCCCCTAGACAGGCCAGGAGCCTCACTGGGCACAGCCCCCGACCCGCTCACCACGCCCCTCTCCCCAAGCCGGCTGTCCATCACCCAGAGGCTCCCCAGTGCTGCCTCAGCCAGAGGGATGAGGAGGAGGAGGAAGCGGGTCTTTGAGCTGGCAAAGCCCAAGACCAACTGGCAAGTCCTAAAAGACAGGTGAGGCCTGTGGGAAGCCTCACTGGAGGCAGGGGTGGGGGTCCACGAGGAGGAGGGCAGCTCCTGGCGGTCCCCCCCCACCGCCCCCGTGTTCACCCCCTGGGCTGCCCTTCCCGACTGCTCTCTGTCACTCACATGATGACCTGGGGGCAGGTGCAGAGGGAGGTGAGAAGTCAGGGTTCCAGAGGGTTAGGACTGGGGTGGCCTCTGGGAACTGCCTGAGGACAGTGAGGCCTTTGAGCGAATGGAGCCGCAGAGCAAAGGCAGGGGCTTGGGCCGTCTCATCACAGGATGGGGTGCTGCTGTAAGGGCTATGCCTGGGTGTCCCCGTGCAAGAGGAACTTGCAGTTCTGTGTCTACTGGTGAGTCTCAGGGAGCCTCTCCATCTCCTGCCACGGGGGGATCTGCCCTCCTCTCCAGGGGCAAGAACTGGGGGAAAGGGCCCTCCGATGGGGGGCTTCCTCACCCCAAGGGCCGTTCCCAACCACCCTGGTGCTCTGGACGCCAGCCCACCCAGCTGAGGAGTGGGTCTGCTGCTGTGATAGGGCCCCTGGGCTCCGCCCTTAGCTGTGCCTTTTTCTTTTCCCGCCTCCCCTTTCTCTGAACACCAGCCCTGCTCAAAATAAACCACATTTCCCACGGGCCTCTCTGACCTGCCCCTTTCCACATCCTCTCAACTTGTCCTCCTCCAACTTCCTTCCTCCTCCAACCACCCTGCCTGTGCCCCATTGTCTGTGTCCTGTGCCCTGGCTTGCTTCGCTCTGAGCCACGCCTCGGTGTATTCCAGGCCTTCTGTGTACTGGACAGAGAGGTTTCTTGAAGACACCACCCTCACTGTCACGGTGCCAGGTAGGCTGAGCCCACCCACCACCCCCACTTCTCCATCAGGGGTCACCTAGCTCAGGGGTCGGCCAGAGGTAGCCCTTGTCCCAGCTCTGGTGCTTGGCCACCCTGTCTGACATGCTGCCCCTGGTCTCCTGGGGCTGGGTCACCCCCATTCCACTCCAACCCATGCCTCGTTCCAACTGAGGAGATCTTGGGGCTTCCCTAGCCCTAACCTCAGGACAGAACTCCCTGCTGCTCCTCCCTCGTCGGCCATCCCCCTTCCCCCAGGTGTGTCATCTCTGGCCTCAGTCCCCTG
This sequence comes from Panthera pardus, assembly GCF_024362965.1. NCBI lineage: Eukaryota > Metazoa > Chordata > Mammalia > Carnivora > Felidae > Panthera > Panthera pardus. The sequence continues at coordinate 79,207 of NW_026527013.1, read as the reverse complement.
AGGAGCCAGAGCCTCAGGAGGCTGGTCCTGGGGTGAGGGAGTGTGGGGCAGATTCTTTAGGAGGCATCCAAATTTGCACTACAGCCAAAATGGGGATTAATACTAAATTTATTAAAAGACTCTTTGCCTTCCCTTCTGCAATGGTCTCTATAGTTTTTGAGAGAAATGGATTCCTTCAAATAAAATATTTCAAGAAATCTCTTCCTGGAGAGAATAAGGCAAGTTCTCTCTTGGGGGTTTAGAATCTTTCTCGCAGTGAATACGAAGCCCCTGTAAACCCTACGCTTGTACTAACTGCAGACCAAAATCCACTTTCCCAGCCAGTGGGTTGTTGGAGCCACACTGAGTTCTGTTGAGGAACTGATGATGGGTCTGAGCTCCCATTCCAGCCCTGTGGCTCCCATCCTGTGTGTCCTGAGTAAGGGGCTTCAGGCCCTGAGACCATTGTCCCCAGGATGGGGGCAGCAAAAGTCACTCCTCTGCAAGGTAACTGGTGCTCAGCTCTCTAGGCGCTCAGTGCTGTACATTGTGCCCTTTGCCGTAGCCAGTGGAACGCTGGATTCAGCAAGAAGGAAACCCCTGAGGGTGGCAGGTTTTTAAGTTGGGGCTGTTTCTCCCATTTTGCATAGCGGTGACGCGCCGAGTGGAGGAGCTAGCTCGACCTAAAAGGTTCTACTCGGAGTATTTCAACAACAACAGGTAAGGGAAGGAAGGCAGAGTGGGGCAGAAAACCTCCCCTTTTCCCCGACAAGCCGTAGTATGGGGAGAGTCCAGGTCCTAGGAGTAGCTGACCTGACTTCAAACAGGGCTGGGCTATCCCCAGCTGGAGGCCCATGGCAGGTTCTCGACCCCTGAGGCACCGCTATGCACCTGTGGGATGGGTGGAGGTGGGGAGCATCCACAAAAGGTACTTGGTGCCGTGTCAGACCTAGCAAGTGCTCAGTGAATGTTACTCATCACCATTATGGACTTTTTTGGCCCCCAAAAGCCAGGAATCCTAAGACATTATTTTATGTGCAACTTTTTTTTTTTTTTTTTAATTTTTTTTTTTTTAATTTATTTTTGGGACAGAGAGAGAGACAGAGCATGAACGGGGGAGGGGCAGAGAGAGAGGGAGACACAGAATCGGAAACAGGCTCCAGGCTCCGAGCCATCAGCCCAGAGCCTGACGCGGGGCTCGAACTCACGGACCGCGAGATCGTGACCTGGCTGAAGTCGGACGCTTAACCGACTGCGCCACCCAGGCGCCCCTATGTGCAACTTTTAACACAACTCCTTCTTATCACTCAGAACTTTAATTTTGTTCAAAGTGATCTTTAGAGTTATTTAGATACAGATTTTTAATTACCTACTTTTATGCACGTTAAAGGGAAAATAATAATGGAAATAAATTAGCTGAAATGCGTCTGAATGTTTTGAATCACTTTTTGACTCAGATGTTGACAAGTTCCACACACTATTTTTTTTAACATTTATTTATTTTTGAGAGAGAGAGAGAGAGAGAGAGAGAGAGTGGGAGAGGAGCAGGGAGAGGAAGACACAGAATCTGAAGCAGGCTCCAGGCTCTGAGCTGTCGGCACAGAACCCGACGCGGGGCTCAAACTCATGAACCATGAGATCATGACCTGAGCCGAAGCCGGACGCTTAACCGACTGAGCCACCCAGGCGTCCCCCACACGCTGTCTTTATGCCTGTCTTTGTGACAGTAACTTTTCACTTCAATGCTGACTCACCGTGTACTCTGAAGATAATGTAAAGTGCGATTAGACTTGATATCTGTACGTGGAGGGATGCTTGTAACTCGGTGGAGGCCATTTCTGTGCCAACAACCATGCAGAGCACATGCGGGCAGGGGCACCCGTGGAGCTTCTGACGTTTGGCTGACAGCATTTATCAGCTGCATTCCAACCTCAGAGATGAGAAAAGATGAAACATGGCCTTATTTCGGGGACACAGGCAGAGCTGACGTCTGAGTTAAGGAGATGCGAGCCCCTCAAGCTCAGTCCAAGCGCACTTTCCCCAGCTTCCTGTGGCAAGAACAGGACACGCCCTTTTATCCCTTCTATCCTGACCCCAGCCCCGATGACAGGTGTGTGCGCAAGAGGCCCCGGGAGGTGCTGTCACCACAGACGGGGACATGGGAGTGCTGAGTGGGGAGGCGGCCATTGCACACAGAGCTGGGACGACCTCGGGAGAGGGTAGCTCTATCCTTTTTTTTTTTTTTTAATTTTTTTTTAACGTTTATTTATTTTTGAGACAGAGAGAGACAGAACATGAACAGGGGACGGGCAGAGAGAGAGGGAGACACAGAATCGGAAGCAGGCTCCAGGCTCTGAGCCATCAGCCCAGAGCCCGACGCAGGGCTCGAACTCACGGACCGCGAGATCGTGACCTGAGCTGAAGTCGGACGCTTAACCGACTGAGCCACCCAGGCGCCCCAGGGTAGCTCTATCCTTGAGAACACTCGGGCCTTCTTTTGGGGATTGTCTAATGAATCCCCTCCTGGAGGTGTTTTCAAAACCCTCCGCGGCCCCCGGGGGCTGTCCCTTATTCCCCAAGTCAGAGATGGGCTGAGAAGAGGTGACAGAAGCACAGACATGCCCCTGGCCGGGCTGCTGTCTCAAACGTGGATGTCCCTTAGGAGCACCTCCGTCTGGCCCGTTCCTCGCCCTACTCTGGAATACCAAGCTTCCAGTCGCCTGAGGGAACTGGCCACCCCGAGGGTCCGGAATAACATTTGGAGCATAAACATGTCTGAGGTAGGTGCCTTGCTATCCTCTGGAGCGCCCCCCTCAACCGGGGGCCGGAGGTCCGCGGCAGAAGGGACACACAGACTCCAGAGCGGCCTGCGTGTCACCGCGCTGGTGAACACGCAGGATTCACAGGTGTCTGCTCAGGACAGAGCTTCGTTTCGCCTGAAGCCTGTGCGGGGACACCTTCCCTGCCCACGCGGGCCCGAGGTGGGGCCCAGGCCTTCGGCTCACACGCGGGCATCTCAGAGGGCCTGGAGCGGTTCGGTCCGTTCCGAACCAGACGCTGGTCTGCTGCCCGCTCAGGCCGGACACGTGACCCCCGTTCCCCCGCCTCCCCTTCTCCCCGGTGCCGGGAATGGGCCGCAGGCTCGTGGCCGCCCTCGCGGCTCAGCTAACGTCTCCGAGATCCTCGCGCCTGCTAGCAGGTCATGGCTTCTTAGTTGCCGAGTCCTGTTTCGTCCCACGGATGGCCACAACTTTATTCCCTCGCCCACTGAAGAGGTCTGGGCTGTCTCCCGGTTGGGGCTGTCACCAATAAAGCTGCCTTGGAGCTGGTATCTCACTGTGGTTTTAACGCGTGTCAAAGAACGTGTTGATGGATTTTTTCACGTGGTTATTTTCTGGACAGCCCCCCGCCCTTCAAAAATATTTAAAAGTAAATCCAGACGTCATACCATTGTAAGCACTCCAGGATGTACTTCTAACTGACAACCATAATAACAGCGATCACACTAAAAACTTTAACAATAATACTTTAATATCAGAATACTCAGTCTGTGTTCACTTTTTCAGTGGTCCCCAAAAAGGCCTTTTATGGTCAATTTGGTTGAACCAGGATCCGAAGGAGGGCACTGTCCTCTTGACCGGTCCCACCCACCTCCTACCCAGAGACGCATCTGCTGTTTTCTGGGCTCCTGCCCTGACACCTCCTCCCTTCTGTGCACCTGACCCTGGCACGGTCCGGTCCCTGGGAGAGGCCACATCCCCGGGCCGAGGAGTGAAGGCTCAACAAGGCTTGGTGCTCCCTGACCTCCCTCCCTCATGCTCCTGCCTTGCCGGGCTCCATTGCAGGGTCCCTCAACAACCCTCCGGGCCTGTACCCACTCGGGTCCCGCTACTTGGAACACCTCTGCCGTCTACGTGTGGCCCCTGTGTACTCAATGAACTCAATGAACTCTCCTCCTCCAACCCTCCCGTTTCCGACCAGTCTGGTGGGAACCCCACCTTCAGCCTGCTTCCCAGCCCCTAGCATAGTCTCTGGATGGACCCTTGATCCTTCCACCAGACTGTGAGCAGCCTGAGGACAGAGACTGCACCTTTCTTGCTTATTGTGGCAGCATTCCTGAGCCTGTCTTACCCTGTGCGGGGCACAGAGTGGTAATCAGTGTTCGCTGAAGGCATGGATAGGTGAAAGTTTACCTGCCTGCCCACCTCTCCAGGCAGGACTGCCATTGGGCCCGTGTCTACTTCAGCAGTCAGGCCTGGGCTATGTCAGTTGTGGGGGAAGAATGGAGGCAGGGAGAGGCAGGGAGTGGGGAGGAGGGAGGCAATAGAGGGTTGAATGGGACATAACATTGTAAACACCAAGATGTCTTTGATAGGAGTAGCATCTGTGATTTTTCAAGGAAGACAATTTTAAGAGGAAAGGGACTCAAATTTCAGACTGACCCCCGGAGGTCATTTCAGCCAACCCCTGCTTCCAAGCAGGTTCCTGCTAAAACTGTACTGTGCAGAGAGCTTTCGTATGACACGAGACATTAAAACACAGCGCCACCGATCACAAGCATTCCTGGACCTACTCCAACACTTCGACAGGTTTATTTCAGACCTACGCCTCCTCTATAAGGAGTAAAACATCCCAACAACTACCCTTGCTTCCTCCTCCCTCTCCAGAGGTGGCAGGAGTGGCCAGCTCATCTTCCCCTTTTGTCACAGCCAGACACACTCAGAATGTTATTTTTCCCACCCTTTGATTCATTTGCGGGCAGACTGTTTGCACATGTGCAGGAGCCAGCTGGTGGGCTAGTGGTAAGGAAAGAGGGGGGCGGAGCAGGACATGTACTAAAGAGAGCACAGCCTGGGAAGAGCGTGTCTTGTATGCACTTTTTTGGGGGTGGGGGCAGACAATGATTAGCCTTGAGATGACAGAGCTCAGTCTAGGCACTGCGTTTGTGGAGGCTGATGCACAGTAGCCAAGCCGACAATTGTGATTGTGTCTGGATTCTCTGGAAAACACTAAGAAGTTATCTATGGAGGAAGTGGGTCAAGTTTCTCAGTGAAACGTCTGCCAGGGTTTCCCCCTCCATCATCCCCACTCTTTCCAGCTCTGCCTCATACCCATAATTTTAAACTTTATTATTATAGACCCATAAACTATAATCGTAGCCATATACATACACAGCATCTTAACTTTCTTGCTTTCCTCTCAATATTTGTTTTCTAGAACACTGCATGTGATTCATATAGAAACACTACTTAACATGCTGGATTGCACCCTACCATACGAGTATAGAATAATCGATTTACCCAGTCCCCTACTGGTAGACAACCTGGCTGCTTCCAACTGTTTGCCATGATATTCAAGCTGCGGTGAATATCACTCATTCCCTTGTGCTTTGGTGTAGGGCTTCTCTATGTGGTGGTCTTCAACAGTGCACATGTTCAACCTGAGAAGGACAAATGCTCTCCAAAGTGTTTGTACTAATTTACTGTCCTACCAGCCATGCATGAGGATTTCTCTCCTCCCATATTCTTGCCAGGGCATGATAATTTTTTAGACTTTTTAATTTTTTCCGAGTCTGCTTGCATAAAGTAATATTTTGTGGTTTTAATTTATATTTCCCTGGTCAAGGAGATGATTATTCACCATTTAGGGTTACTCTCCTACATGATTAGCCCAGTCATATAAATCATAAAAACCCATAGTGATTTTTGGGTTATTGATTTAGAGGAACTCTTTATATATGATAGCTACTAATCCTTTGCTGAACTTCCCAATCTTTTTTTTTTTTTTTTTTTTTTTTTTAACACTAAAGGGGTCTTTCTGATCCAGGGGCCTATGAGGAATCATGGGCTGTTTTGCTCTTCCCTTGTAATTGTTTCCAGGTGTCCCAAGTATCCAAGGCAGCCCAGATGGCCATCCCCAGCACAAGGATCCTACGGCTGGCAAAGCCCAGGGCCCCAGCCACCCTGTTGGAAGAGTGGGACCCCATGCCAAAACCCAAGCCGCACGTGTCAGACTACAATCGCCTCCTTCACTTGGCCAGTAAGTAGTTCCGCTGGGGCTTGCCTCCTTGTCAGGCTCTTGTGTCCTTCCCCACTGGCCACAGGCCATGGGGTGGGGGTGGGGGGGTCAGTCAGTAGACCTGGGCTACAGGCCTGCTTCTTCTAGATTTGCCCTTCCCCCTTTGCTTCATCTTCTCCCCAGACTGCACACCAGCTGTCCAGACACCTGTAGACCATTCACAGTGTGGCCCATACAGGCTCCCCTGGGGGCTGGCAGAGGGGACCACTCCCCAGGAGCAGAACTGAGAGGGCTTGTGGCCTGACTGGGTCTCCTGGCAAGGGCAAGTGGGTGCAGGAGAGCAAGGTGGGGTGCAAGGCCAGACGCCAACCCAAGAGCCAGGCTGAGGTCCAAGGGAAGCTTTAAGGTGGCACCTACCTGATTCTTCCCCTTTCCTCTAAAACACATGAGGTACCCGGCCCCCCAACCACACAGGAGCGGTAGAGAACTGGACCCCACACCAAAGATAATCCAGTTTTGTGTGTTGCTGGGTGTGCACACACAGATCCGCAAAGTTGTGTGGCCACATGTATGTGCATGCCTGCGTGCACCCTTCCAGATGCTCTCCCTGCCCGGCGTTTCTATGACACCGTCCACGTCCAAGGCAAGGAGGACTCCTGTGGGCTGTGCCTTCTGAGCTATGGAGGCCCCTAGCTGCCTCCACCCCCACAACCCTTGTGGGCCCACCGTGCGTCCCTGGACCAGACCAGGACTGCCCTGATCCTGGGCGCCACCCCTGCCTGTTTCAGATTCTGTCCTTCTCTGCTCATGACCCACTCAGGGGACCTGCCTCTCTCGGTGTGGCCCACGGGACCTTGCGATCTGTGCCCTGGCTTCCTCCACCTGACTCCATTCTGCTTGCGCCTCCCCAGTGGCCCTTCCTACAGCCTGGCAGGCGCTCCCCAGATGCCCCTCTGCCTCCCACAGGGCTTGGCTCCTCTCTGCCCCCTTGGTGAGGGCCCTCACTGCCCTGTCTCAGTCCACAAGCTAGCCCACCTCTGGGGACCACTTGTTCAGCACCCGTCACCTTCTAACAGACCTTCCAGTATATTTCTGCATCTGTTATGTGCCAGGCCAACAGTGTCAGAGGCACTTAGTCACCAGAGAGCCCGATTGGCCACTTTGGTTCACTCTGTTCTATCATTTTCCTGGTTTTCTAGTTCCCTTTTTTTTTTGTTATTGATTTAGAGCAGCTCTTTATATAAGATAATCACCAACCCTTTGTTGAGCATATGGCAACATAAACTTTTCCTGGTCTCTCTTCTTTTAACTGTGCTTATGGGATCTTTTGTTTGCCCATCCATTTATCCATTCTCTTAATATTCATGAAAAGACCAGTTAAGTGAATGTACACGTGAGAACACGTACCACTGTGTCAGGCCACATTGTCTTTCTGTCCCTGTCACACACCCGCATCTGGGATATAAACATACATGTGTGTGTTGTGTGTTTGCAAGGAGGGTATGAGGCTGAGTTTCTCACGCTGCAGACTCGCGTCCACTAATGGCTGTGACCAGCACTTGAAGGGGAGAGACAGCGCACGTGAAGCTAGACAGGTGTGGGCACAGTCCATGGCCGCTTTGCTTCTCCGTGTGTGTCCGTGGTGTATTGTATGGAAGCACGCTCTGTCACCACCGTTAAGTTGTCCCGGGCAGAGTCGGAAAGTCTAGATGGCACGATGGTGGTCGTGCTCCTAGATTCTCAGAGGAGTTCAAAGAAGCCTGGGTCTGGGCATGGTCCTCTTAGCCCTGAGGGGCGCTGAGGCCCTTCTGCTCGGCCCCTTCCCTTTGGACGGGTCGCTTCTTGGGTCACCTGCCCGGCACATCTGTGTCCAACCCTGGTGACCTTGCCCCGCCAGGCCCCCCGTGGACTTGTGCCTGCCTGGTGGGAGGGACCCCACTGAGCTGGGGTTGCTCCGCCGAGAGGGCGGACGGCCCGTTTCCATTCTCACGGAGGCTCTGGGCCAAGCGGGTGTGGAAAGGAGGCAACCCCAGGGTCCTCAAGCTCGCACAGACCGAAGGCTAAGACAGTGACCACCGGTGACCACTTCTCTTCTAGTCCCCAGACAGCCCACGCGCTGCAGGAAGGGGTGGTGGGGAGGAGGTGAGGAGGGGCAGACCAGCAGGAGGGGTTTCCGCGGCCGCCGGGGGTGAGAAGAAGGAGCCTGGCTGAGCCACAGGCCTCCGCGCGCGAGAGCCGGAGTCCTCAACCGCAGCCGCTGGCCGTGTGTGGCTACTTCGATGAAATTGAAATCAACCTATCAGTTGATCTAAATTAGTTGATTGATTTCATTAAAACTGAATCAACTAAAGCTGCAGCCCAAATCAGGCATTCTGTACTCACACGTGGCTGGTGGGAGCCACGTTGCCCAGTGCAGAAAGCTGCGTTTCTTGAGAGGGCCCGGCAGGAGCCCAGAGGATCAGGGCAGTCTCAGCCAGGAGGCTGGTGCCGAGTCCCCAGGGGGCCCTGTCCTGGGGAGCTGCCCTCCATCCCCCCACCAGGCGTGCAGCACCAGCCAGGGAGAGGAGATGCCTCTCACACCCGTCTGCCTCAGAGGCTGAGGCATCAGAGCAGGGAGGGGAGGAGGTGAAGGGGCCGGCCAGGCACCCCCCTCACCCTCGGCCGCTAGCCTCCCTCCTTTGGCTGGCCCCTCTGTGTGCCCCTGTCTGGGACCTGTGGCCACTTGAAATATTTTTTCTCTTTTCAATTCACCCTTTTGAAGCGTACAATTCAACATACCTCAGTAAAAAAATAAAATAAAGCATACGTTTAAATAATTTTTAGTACATTCACAGGGTTGTGCATCAATTACCACAATCAATTTTAGAATTTTCATCTCCCTAAAGAGAAACCCCGTCCCTATGAGAGGTTACACCCCCTCCCCAGCCCCCGGCCCCCACGAGCCCCCTTCCCGTCGGTGGATGAGCCTGTTCTGGATGTTGCACACATGTGGACTCACACCCCGTGTGGCCTCTCGTGTCTGGTTCCCTCCCTGAGTGTCGTGTGTCCAGGGTCTGTCCGCAGGGCGGCGGGGGTGGGCGCCTCGCTCCGCTCTGGCTGAGTGGTGGTCCAGCAGGCGGATGGGCCATGTCGTATGTATCCGTTTTGAACTTGGGAGCTCTGACCTCCACATGTCTGAAGTCTCAGTGCCTGACTCGGTCCCTCTCTCCTGCCCTCTCCAGTGCCCAAGGCCCAGTCGGACCAGTGTGTTCCTGACCGAGATCCACGCTGGGAGGTGCTGGACGTCACCAAGAAGGCAGTGGCCAGTCCCCGGATCATCTCCCTGGCCAAGCCCAAAGTGCGCAAAGACCTCAACGAGGGCTATGACCCCTACCACATTTCCCCCGCGTCTCTGGTGGCTCAGGCATCCCCTCGCTTGTACGAGCTGGCCACCCCCAAGAGCATCACCAAAAGAGTGTGAGCGACCCAGGCCTGGCCTCTGAGATCCCGTTCCCAGTAAACACCCAACTGCACCCTAACCTTGTGTGTCGTCGGCTCTGAGTGTTTTGGCCCGAAGGCGGGAGGCAGGCTGGTGGCCAAATCGAGGACAAGGAGGACAATGACAATGTTCATGCTTACATTCAGCCTGGGATTTGTGCGGCCCTGTTAGCTTCCAGATCGCGCTCTCCTGCCCTCTGCGCTTCTCAGGTGCCCACTTCCCTCCCTCGTTCCCTCTGAGTCTCCCGGGTGTCCCCATGCACCTCAAACTCAGTGACCCTATAATAAAATCAGCCGAGGCCTATTGCATGACTTACTGATCTTTCCAGTGACCCAGTGAAGGGGGGCTGTACTTGTGCACATTTTACAGAAGTGGACACCGAGGCTCTCCGAAGTCGGGAAAGACTCACAGCCCCTATCCGAGCCTCCAGGGTGGGGGCGCTGCTCTAGCAATTCACCACACACACTGGTTCTGACGGCTCTGGCCTCGGAAGTCCTAACACCCGGGCGTGGGCAGGGCCGGTTCCCCCCGGGGCCCCAGGGAGCCCCGCGTCCCCCTTTTCCGGCTGCCAGAGGCGCCGCATCCTGGGCCCGCGGCCCCTCCTCATCCTCACGGCCAGCAGCGCGGGGTCTGCGCGGCTCTCTGCCTCCCTCTCGTGAGGACCTCGTGAGGACGCCGGGCCCCCTGGGAACCCAGGGGCACTCTTGCCTCAGGGGTCTTGACAAGGTCCCCCTTTGAGGTGACAACTCCCAGGTCCCGGGACAATGACATTGGCAACTCTGAGAGCTGTTTTTCAGCTGACCACAGCCGGAGAGACATCTTTTCTCTTTCTGAAACTCTAAACAAAGGCTCATATTTTGCTGATTCTGGTCAGGCTACTTCTGGGCTATTTGCGGGGTCCTGACAGTGTGCTGTGATGACCCCCTTAGGCCAGCCCTCCACAAGGGTTCTCCTAGCGCCTGCCAAGTGTCGGGTCCTGAGCCATGACTCTGAGAATACAAAATTGCTAACAGGCTCTAAGTCACTTAAAGACATTAATTCATTCACTAACAAAGGATATTTGTTGAATACTTGCAGGTGCTCGAGACAGGTGCTCAGAAGTAAAAAGTTAACAGCAAAAATCTACCCTCACCCTCTTGAATGATATGATGACATAAACCAGCAAATAACCGACATTCCAGGAGGCTGGGACCCTAGCTCAGAGCCTGTGGCAATTGTTGCTTAAATATGTACACATTTTAACTTTAATTTAATTTAATTTAATTTTAGTAATCTCTACACCCCGCATGGGGCTTGAGCTCACAAACCTGAAATCCTTGGACCCAGCCAGCCAGGCGCCCCTGCTCTAATGGGTGGACCCGCTGACTTTCTATGCTGCTCTGGGGGGCACAGTTGGGACCACTGAAGACCTTCCGAGGACGTATTTGGGAGGAAGAGCACGAGCGAACAAGCAAGACTCAAACCCCTGTGATGTCGTGAGGTCCCATCCTGAATCTGCCACAGTGGTTCCCTGAAGAATGCCCCAAAGATGTCCCGAAACCTGCGAATCTTATTTTATTTGGCAAAAGGGAGTTTGTAGATGAGATTAAAGATTTTGAGGTAAAGAGATTATCCTGTGCAATACAGTCACACATCCTTAGAGAGGCAAAGGGAGATTTGGCCTCAGAAAAAGAAGGTACTTTCTCTGCCACCAAAGCAAGGTGATGTCAAGCCCCGGCTTTGATGGAGGAACGCAGCTGTGGATGGAAACACATTCTCCCCTTAGGGCTTCAGGTTGGAGCAAGCCCCCGCTGGCCCCTTCATTTCTGTCCCCCGAATCACACGTGCGTGTGGATTTTATTGGCTGATTTTGCAGTAATCTGTTACAGCAGCGAGAGGAAGCTAGTACGGATTAGCGACCCTAAAGACGGACTCCTAACAGGAGGCGGAGGGTGAGGACCGTCCTTGGTTGCTGCGCAGCTGGCGGCCCCGCAGGCAGTTCAGGCACACTTCCACCAAGAAAGGGAAGGCGACCCGGCATTTTCAACCTCAGGGGCCTTCAAAACAAGACAGAACAGAAGCTTTAAACCAACTCAGTGTCCGAAATGGCGTGTATGATCTCTGTTCAAAGACCATCTCGTGTTTTAATGTTCTTATACAAGTTGAGAAAAAACAAACTTCACACTGACGTATCTTTATAAAATAAAATTTAACCAGCCGAAGTTTAAATTATTATCTTTTTTAAAATGAGAATTGCTGGTCTTTATTGATTTGTAGAAAGTCTTTAGATACAGAATTATGGAAATTAGCCTTTGTAACATGAGTAGCCAGGTATTTTTCTAGGGTTAGGGTCTATTTATTTATTTTTTAACGTACATCCAAGTTACTTAGCATGTTGTGCAGTAGTGATTTCAGGAGTCGAACCCAGTGATTCATCCCCTACGTATCACACTGAGTGCTCATCCCGACAAGTGTCCTCCTTAATGCCCCTCGCCCACTTAGCGCACCCCCCACCCGCAACCCCCCCAGCAGCCCTCAGTTTGTTTTCTATATTTAAGAGTCTCTTGGGGCGCCTGAGTGGCTCAGTTGATTAAGCGTCTGACTTCGGCTCAGGTCACGATCTCGCGGTTCTTGAGTTCAAGCCCCACGTCAGGCTCTGTGCAGACAGCTCAGAGCCTGGAGCCTGCTTCAGATCCTATGTGTGTCTCTCTCTGCCCCACCCCGCTTCCACTCCGTCTCTGTCTCTCTCAAGAATAAACATTAAAAAAAAGTCTCTTATATTTTGCCCCCCTCCCCGTTTTTATATTATTTTTCCTTCCCTTCCCCTATGTTCATCTGTTAAGTTTTTAAAATTCCACCTATGGGTGAAGTCATAGGATACTTGTCTTTCTCTGACTAATTTCACTTAGCATAATACCCCCCAGTTCCATCCACGTAGTTGCAAATGGCAAGATTTCGTTCTTTTTGATGGCCGAGTAATACTCCATTTGTGTGTGTGTGTGTGTGTGTGTGTGTGTGTGTGTGTACCCCACATCTTCTTTATCCATTCATCCGTCGATGGACATTTGGGCTCCTTCCATACTTTGGCTATTGTGGATAGTGCTGTTTAAATTATTCTCTTGTGATTTAAGGCATGAATGAATCATATGTGTTGCCTGTCACAACTGTGTTTTGTGGTCAGCTTTATCGAGATGTACGGACTGTCGTGGATACAGTTTGACGAGCACTGACTCAGGCAGCTGTATAACTGCCACCACTATTGACAGAGATGGGTTTTGTCCCCCTTTGAACTTCCCTCACGCTGCTCTGCTGTCCTCCGGTCCCTCCAACCCCGGGGCCCTGGCAACCACTCATCTGTTCTCTGTCCCCACGGTTTGGAATTTTCTAGAACATGGTAAACTGGTGGAAGAGTGTGACTAGCTTTGTCTCCATGCAGCTTGTCCTTATTACACAGCATGTAGAGCACGTGGCTGGGATTTGCCCTGTCACCTGTCCTGAGAGTCCTTCTGAGTTTGGCCTATTACATCTCCTGACTGGACATTTGGTCTTAGTTCTTCCTCAGTTTTATGCTACGCTTTAAAATTGTATAACTCCTTTTGTTTGTTCTTTAAATCTTTCAGAATAGGACTCAGAGGTTATGCCCTCGGGAAACAGACTTTGAGACAGGGATCACGGACAGGGGGGTTCCTGGGGACCGCCCTTGTGGTTGGAGCGTGCCAGGCAGTGAAGGAAGCAGGGCTGGACAGAGGGACAGGGGGCTGAGAAGATGGTCTCAGCTGACCCTACGGGGGCCTCTGGAGCTACACAGTTGTCCCCTGGTAGCCACAGGTGCTGGCCTTTATGCGTTTGCATGGAGAAGTCCTGGTGTGGGCAGCCTCTGTGAAGGAGGGGGGACCTGGGAGACACTCAGCTTCGAGCCACCAGCCACTGGCACCCCTAGCAGCTGAGAGAAATGCTGCTTCTGTATGTTTGGGGGGTTTGCATGGTGCACACAGCATCCACTACAGTCCACCCAGAACTGCTCAGCTCGATGTATGTTCTGGAAACACCTCACCCAGGGCCTCGTTAGGCTCCTTTTTCTGCAGGGAAACTTGTAAGAAAAAGATTAGTGTGGTGAGCTACAGCCCCCAGCGCCACCCTGGGCTGGACTCATCATCCCCCACCTGCAGCCACACCCTCCTCCCTCTGTCCCTGTCTCCGAGGCTGAGTTGCTGGGGCAGCCCAGCCCAGACCCCAGTCCCTGAGGGGCCCGAGTGCTTTGTCAGCAACCGTCAGACTAAGGGTGCCGTGCACTCCCCGTCTGCACCAGGAGGGCCTGTGCACTTGCGGTGCCCAATCATCAGCTCTCCAGGCCTCTGTCTTCACGGTCCCTACTGGGAGGACACCCTCCCAGCCTCTTCTTCCTCCTTTAAGACTCAGCTAAAGACACCGCTTTTTATTTTCTTAGCTTTATTACTTTTACTTTTATTTGAAAACCATTCAGGTATACAGAACAATTGCAAGAAGAAGCATAGGAAAATATCTTCACATACCCTCTCTTAGGTTCCGCTCTTAGCATTTTGCTCCGTTTGCTTTATCATTTGTTCCGAACCACCTAAGTTGCTGGTGTCATGGCACCTTACTCCTGTCTAGTCCCTTTGGGCTGTTCTAACAGAAACGTCATAGACCAGGTGCCTTATAAACAGCAGGAAAGTATTTTCCATAGTTCTAGAGGCTGGAAAGTCCAAGATCAAAGTGCCAGCAGATTTGGTCACTGGTGAGGACCTGCTTCCTGGTTCAGAGGCTGTCTTTCCACCACCTGCTCATGGGGACAGAAGGGGCAAGGGTGCTCCCTGGGGTCTCTGCCATAAGGGCACTGATCCCAGGGCACCTGGGTGGCTCAGTTGGTTGAGTGTCCATCCAACTCCTGGTTTCGGCTCAGGTCACGATCTCGAGGTTTGTGAGTTCGAGCCCCACATTGGGCTCTGTGCCAATAGCACGGGGCCTGCTTGGGAGGCTCTCTCTCTTTCTTTCTCTGACCCTCCCCTCCCCTCTGTCTCTCTCTGGAAAATAGATAAACAAACATAAAAATTTTTGAGAAAAATAAGGCACTCATCCCATTCACGTAGGTTCCAACCTCATTACGTCCCAAAGTCTCCACCACCAAATACCATCATATCGGGGATTCAGTTTCAACATATGAATTCTGGGGGGACACGGACATTCAGTCTATGTTAACCTCTAAACATTTCAGTGTAAATTTTTTGAGAATAAGAATATTCTCTTACAGAACCACAGGACTGTTATCAATTTCCCCGAACTTAACATTGATGTAACACGTTTATCTAATCCACGTCTGAATTCCAGTTTTGTCATTCTTGTTCCAGTTATGTTTCCAATAATGGTCCTTATAGTCTTTCCGTCTGCACTGGCAGATCCAGTAGGATCAGATATTGCATTTAGTTGTCCTGTCGGAAAAAGTGGTCTTTTATGGCAGTAACATTTCTGAAGAATACAGTCCTTCTCTGTTTGTTTAACAGCATGTTCCTCATTCAGGGTTTGTCTGCAGTTTTCTCAAATATATGCAGGATACGCATTCCTGGCCAGATTAAGTGATGTAGTGTCCTTCTAAGGGCATCACATTGGAAGGTACATGGTGTTCGTCTGCCCCTCACTACCATGTTAATTTTTTATCAGCCGGCCAATGTTGCCTCATTTCTACACTGTAACTGTAATAATCAGCCTGTGGAGAGAGGCTTTCAGACCTTAAAAACTTTCTTCCCTTCATCTGGATCCCCTGCTGCCCCTTCGCATCTCTCTGATGATTCTTGTCCAAGCCGTTTCTAAGAAGTCTTCTCTGGTTTCTCAGCCTGACTCAAACCCTTTGCCTTGGTTTCTGCACATGTTATAAACACAGACAGCCCCCTCTCGTTGTATCTATTGGCCGTCTCCCTGCCTCACTGGATCCCTGCAAGCCCAGCACCTAGTTGAGGCTGTAGGGGCCATGTGCTTAGTTCATCGATTAACTGAATGAATAAATGGATGAATGAATGGATGATCAACTGCTCTAGGTATCAGTGAGGACTCTCAGACACAAGCACCTGAACCTCCAATCTGAATGAGGTGTATCTAACACAAGGAGTAGGGAGCCCACTGACTCATATAACTGTGAAGGGCAGGGTAGACTTTTTTTTTTAACGTTTTTATTTATTTTTGAGAGAGCAAGAGAGAGTGGGGTAGGGGCGGGGCGGGGGGGGGGGACAGAGGATCCGAAGAGGGCTCTGTGCTGACAGTAGAAAGCCCGATGCGGGGCTCAAACTCACCAATGGTGAGGTCACGACCTGAGCTAAAGTCAGATGCCCAACTAACTGAGGTGCCCCAGGGTACACCTTTCAAAAGTGGTTCTTCTGTCTCCTGGCTGGTAGACTCTCAGAGCGCTGGGGATAATGCTTTTTATCAAGCATCATGCCTGGTGGATCTCAACTTCTCAGTACCCCACTGGCTGATGGCTGGGAAAGGAACTAGGCTTTTGAATTCCCCACCTCCTCAGTCTTGGAACCACCACCCGCTCATTTGTGCCAGCCAGAAATCTGGGAGCCATCGTCACATTCTCGCCACCTTCACTGCATCAGGGGGTCTTGTGGGGTCTACTTTTCCAAGCTGTCCACCTCTGTCCCCACCCCTCCATCCTAGTCAGCAGCTGACGTCTCTGCAGGCTGAGGGCCTTGCCACTGGCCTGCCTCCGTCCTCTCTTGCTTTTGATTACAACACTCTTGGTACACCTTCTGCCCTCGTGCTCAGAGCCCTCGTCAGTCCGAAATTTAAAATGTTGGGGCTGTCACGTTCAAACTCTGCCCCCGTGCCTAGCAAAGGTTCGGGAAGTGCATTAGGTCCACAGACATTTAATCAGTAAACTAAACACAACAACTACGACTTCGGAGCCAAATGGCCCTGCGTTGGGATCCTCCCCTCTTGCCCACCCCGCCAGGACCGGCTCCCAGCACAGGGAGCAGCCTTCTCAAAGCTCGTCTTCAGGCACATTTTCGCAAGCCCCAGTCGACTCTGCGGCACACGAGGTGCCATCCCCTCGTGTCATCCCCGGGCCAAAAGTGCAGAAAGTTCCAGAGCCACGCTGCCCAGCCTTCCATCCTGGGTCCAACACCGGCGCACGGGCGGCCCGTTTCCTCATCCCTAACTCGGGGCGCGGACAGTACTCGGCCCTGGGATCGGAAGGAGGAAATGGGACAGGGCTCCCTGCGCAGGTGTGGCTCTCAGGGATCAGCCTCCCTCCACCACAGCCCGCCGCCCAGGCGCGGCCCAGGCCGGGGTCCGGCGGCGGCCCCGCGCATCCCCGTCCGCGCGCCCGCTCCGCGCACCCCGCACAGCCAGCTCCGCGCACCTACTACGCGCCCGCCCGCGCCCCGCCCGCGCCCCGCCCCCGGCCCCGCCCCGGCCCCGCCCGGTGCCCCAGCCTTCCCGGGCGCCGCAGCCAATGAGCGCGCGGCCCCGCATCCGGGGATCCCGGCGCGGCCGCCGCCTCCCGCGCACACACGGCCATGGCGGAGGTGAGTGAGCGGGCCGGGGGAGCCGGCCCCCCGCCCCCGCGCGCCCGCACCCCCCGCCCCTGGGCCCGGCCGTGCGGGGGCCCCGGGCGCGGAGACCCCTGCCCCGGGGCGCGGAGGCTGGGCTCGGGGCGCCGCGCCCGTCGGGGCCCGAGGGGCGCGGAGCTCCGTCGGCGGCCGCCCCCGGCTCTGTTCGCCCCCCCCCCCCCCCCGGTCGGCTGCCACATCGCGGGGTGCAGTGCGCATGTGCGGGCAGGGGGCGGGGGCGCGGAGTGGGGAGGGGAGGGGCGGGCCTGCGGGGAGAGGGCAGACGCGGGGTGGGGGCACGCGCCCCGCTCTCCGGCCGGGATTCCCCGGCACTCGACCCCCACCCCGCTCCCCACCCCCCCCTCCCCGGTTCCTCGTTCCTAGGCCCTGGACCCCCGGGGGCTCCCGGCGGCGCGCAGCCCTGCCCTCCCGGCGCTGGCCAACTTTGCGGAGTGCGCTCTCCGGGCGCGCGGTCGTGGCGCGCCGCGCTCTCCCGTCGGAACCCCGGGTGAGACCCGGCACCGCAGCCCGCTCGTGAGCCCCTCCCCCCACCCCTCCGTGCTGGGCACCGCGCATTCGCTCCCACCAGGTCCCGAACGGGACTCGAACTCCGACATAGGGCCCGCCCTGCGTAGCGCCGGCACCGGGGTGCGCTGGGAGGGCCTAGGGCGTCGGGGCTCCCCCCCGCCTCCCCGGCGGGCAGACCAGCCTGGCCCGGCTGCTTCAAGTTACTTCTCGGAGCCTCCTGTCTCGGGCCGTGAAGCAGGCCCACGAACCCTTCCCCGAAGTCCTTGGGGCCAGATGTGTTTTCCGATGCAGAGGTTTTCCGATTTGAGGGTTTGTGGGGTGTGGAGCTGTGAGGGCTGATCTGATAACGCCTCGGATCGTTTGGGAAAACACAGTCAGCAAGTAGTTTCAAGTCCTGTCAAACCAGGGACGGGAAACTTTCACTTTTGGGCCTTTTTTAAACTTTGGAATGTTGGATAAGACTGGGTGCACTGCTCTGCTCTTGGGGCCCTACTGAGGATTAAAGGAGACTGCAGCTGCCAGGGCTCAGTAATGTGACTCTCAGTGCGCGACGCTTTAGTCTGGGGATGCAGCCGGTTGTCAGACTCAGCACGCAACCCTCATCAAATGGGTAGCCCCGCCCCCCCCTCCCCGAGACCCAGAGAGGAGAAGGGGTCCACCCAGTGAGGCGCAGCAGGGTCGTGGGATACTCGGCATGGCTGTGGGGCCAAGGTGAGTTCTCTGTCCTGGCACGACGTGGGTAGGTGTTGTGCAGGGCGGACATGGCCATTTTCTCCCACCAGTGACCTTCTGAGGGGCAGCAACAGGCCCTGGTTTGCGCTAGAGGTGGTGTGGGTGTCTGGGTGCAAGGCGGGGCCTTACCAGCCGGTTGTGTGGGGTGGCTGGACCTGAAGGTTTCTTAGTTCTCCTTGCTTTGCATTTAGGGAAGCTGGCCTTGGGAGTCAAAGGCAGAAAAGCTAGGTGTCTCAGTGGCCTAGCGGGGTGTGGCGGTAGTGTCTTTGTGTCTGTGTGTGCTCCCGGCTCAGGGGCTGGGTCAGCCCCGCATTGGGTCAGCACTCTCGGCCTGGCAGGTGTGCTGTGGATGGACGGGGCAGACTCCCCAGCTGGCCTCCCCTGGGAGCTGTTGGGTTTGGCTGTTGACTCTGCCTTGCCTGGTGCAAAGGCCCTAGACCCTCACAGCAGCCAGCTGCCCAGGGTGTCCCCGTCCCACATGTTGACAGTGTGCAGTGGTGCATTTGAGTGAATTTGAGTTGGTTTCTAGGAGAAGGTCTTTGTGTGAGATCCCCCACGTGCCTGGCTCAGTGCAAGGCCCGAGCGTCTGGCCGCAAGCACAAACCTGATGGTGCCTGTCCTAAATGAAGGGCCTTAGAGTCTGGTCAGAGAGAGCCTGGTCAGTAAAGGGCCAAGAAGTGTGCAGATGTCAGAAGCAGTGAGCCACAGCCAGTCTCTGCCCAGGGGACCTGTTGCAGCGCTGGAACCTCTTAGTTCTGTGTGACCTTGGGCAGGTGACTGAATGTTTCAGAGCCTTGGTTTCCTCACCTCTGAAATGAGACCCTCCAGCCGAGAGCTCTCCCAAGATCTCAGCTCCGTGGCTTGCACGGGGAAGCTGCTGGCAGTCGGCTGTGTCTAACCGGTACAGATGGCAGTTTGTAAGCTACTGGTACGTGCTTGATCGGTGTTAGCCGCCTGATTGCTGTAGTTGCTGGCGTAGTTGTCAGCACCAGGAGAAAAGATGGGAGCGTTTCACACTGTCTTTCTCCTGGATATCGGTCTTTGAAAGACCCAAGTACACTTTGTCTTGTGCTTAAAACCCTCCACGGCTTTCCTTTGTCCTTAGGGTAAAGTGCATCTCCTCCCTGTGATCTCACCCCAGTGATGTGACCCTCACAGACCACCTCCCCCGCCCCCACTCCTTCCATTCCCTCCTGCAGCGTAATGCCCTTGGGGAGACTCCGCTGCCCTGGTGTTGTCCCAGAACCCCATTGTGCCCCCTCAGTCCTGTGGATGTCCACTCCCACTCGTTGGCTGTCCGTGTCCCCAGCTAGACTGGTGACGTGTGTGGGAGGAGACGGGCAGAACCTGTTTGTTGATGGACTGTGGTGCACCTGGCCCAGAGCACGTGTTCAGTAAGCGTTGGTCAGCTGGAGGAGGGTGGCGCCCCAGCAGTCAGTGGGGAACCAGGCAGTGCAACTGGCTGTGGGTGGAAGGTGTTCTGGGTAGCTGTCACCGTGTAAGGAATCACTTTGAAAGTCAGTTGTTTATTGGTTTATTGAAAAAAAGTTTTTAGATCTTTTATTTATTTTTGAGAGAGACAGAGCGTGAGTGGGTGAGGAGCAGAGAGAGAGAGGGAGACCCAGAATCCGAAGCAGCTGCAGGCTCCGAGCTGTCAGCACAGAGCCCAACGCAGGGCTCGAGCCCACAGACCACGAGATTGTGACCTGAGCCGAAGCCAGATGCTTAACCACCTGAGCCACCCAGGCACCCCTGAAATTCAATTTAAAATTACAGTTGTTACATTGCTGTCTTTTGTGGTGCTGAGGGCTGGCTGGGCTCAGCCAGGCGGTTTTCACTCAGGGTTGCTCTTGGCGGTTGCAGTGGTTGGTGGCCGGGGCTGGAGCCGACCCCCATGGAGGCAAGCTTCCTTGCTCACGTGTGGTTGGTGTTGGCTGTTGTCTGGGACACGGACATACGACCTTTGTGTAGCTTGGGCTTCCTCACAGCATGGCAGCTGAATGGCTTTGCCAGAAGGTACCAGATGGAACCTGACTTGCATTTTAAGACCTAGCCTTGGAAGTCACATGGAGTGTGCCCCCGTCCCCCACCCTGCCTGAAGTCCCAGGCCCATCCAGATCCCCAGGGAAGGGGCACAGAATCCCACTTCTGGAGGGGGTGGCGTGTCAGTGTCACAGAAGAGCTTGTGGGACAGGATGTGTGGGTGCAGCTATTTTGCAGAGTGGAATCTGCCACGGCATCGTTGTGGGTTCTGCTTGGAAGTTGTGGGAGGAGTCATACGCTGTCCCGGGAGAAGAGCTGCCCTGGCCTCCACATCTAAGCAGTCAGGGTCCCCTGAGTCAGGACTGGTGACCATGCCTGTCCTTCCCGAGGCTGGGGTCGCCCACTCCTCTGTGATCAAGTCTTTAGAATTCCTTTTCTTCCTCCCTCCTTTCCTTGTTTTTTACCCAGAATGTCCTCCACCCACTCCCCATCCTGTTTCTTCTTCCATTTTGGCAGAGTGGAGGGCTTTGACTCTGATGGAGACATCCAGAGTGTTCTGAACAGAGGAAGTAGAACCCCTGGGAACCCTAGGGCTTGCACTGAGAGGTCAGATGTTGGGACGTGGGGAGGGAAGAGAATCCACAAAGTCAGTGTTTCTTGGTGAGTTTTGAGGAACTTGGAGTCCTCTGGAAATGAACTTGGGGATCTGAGGCCACTGAGTCCCCTGTGGGGAGCAGGGTGCTCAGAGTCCTGCCCCCTCCCCGGGGGGGGGAGTGGGTGGGAAGGAGCCTTCCAGACACTTGTCTTTGCTCCTTTGCCTGAGCTCCTCTGTCAGAGGACAAGTCACATAAGGGCCACATCCTTCTCAGACCCTGCACCTCAAGTCTGGACTGGGAGCAGCGTTCTGTCTGGAAAAGGAGCCGTCCACACGCTGGCCTCTCTCGGCCTGCCCATCAGAGCTCTTGGTAGCAAGAGACAGAAAGCCAGCCTAGTTGCACTGGGAGAGGGAGCCCAGGGAGGCTGGAAACTCATCACTGCGGAGGGTCCTAGAGAGGGTCCGTGTGATTTCAGAGGACACTTAGGGTGCGGGCTGAAGGTGAAGCCATCTGTGGCAGGCCACGCAGGCCACGGTGCTCTGTGCCCCCTGCCTGCTTCCAGCCCCCGCTGCCGCGTCTCAGCTCCACCCCACTGGCTCCTTTCCCCTCTGTGCTGCCTCTGCTGCCCCGACCGGGCTTCCTAACAGACTCCCTACTCCAGCCCAGAACCTCCCAGTGCTCCCGGCAGAGGCCGTGTACCATGCTACACTTCCTCCTGGAGAAGCTGGGGCCCCATGCCCACCAGGCCCTGTGCCCCTCATTTCTGCACCACGGTCCTTGTGAGCCCCTGCCTGCTGTGCTCTGGTGCCTGTGGCTTGGCTTTGCCCACCAGCTCTCTCTCCTGGCTGTGCTGTTCCTTCATTTATGCTGCCAGGTTTTTGAAGGGCCTCGGTCGGAGTTTGTAGTCGCTCTCCTTATGTGCTGTGTGAGCTAGGGTGTGTGGCTCGATCTCTCTGAGCTTCAGTCCCTTTGTTTCTCTTAGCAGGAGGGTTACACAACCTCTTGAGGTTTCCTTGAGGACTCTGAGGAAATTCTTACTAAACTGTTGTTCTACGCTCTAAAAGTTTTATTAAATACTCCAGTCGTGTGTGTGTGTGTGCGCGCACGTACAGATGGCTTTAAGGAGGTATAATTCGTATACAGTTCGCTCATTTTAATGTGTACAGTTCAGTGGTTTTAAGTACATTCAGAGTTGTATGATCATCAGCAGTCAATTCTAGAACATTCCATCTCCCCTGAAGCAAACCCTGTCTCTATCAGCCATCACCCCTGATCTTTCCTCACCTCCGGCCCCCACGAGCCCCCTTCCCATCCGTGGATGGGCCTATTTTGGACGTTCACACACGTGGACTCACACCCTGTGTGGCCTCTCGTGTCTGGTTCCCTCCCTGAGCGTCGTGTGTTCAGGGTCCGTCCGCGGGGTGGCAGGTGTGGGCGTCTCGCTCCTGCTCGGGGCCAAGGGACGTTCCATTGTTCAGCTTTGGTTTGTCTGTTCATCAGCGGATGGACATTCGTGTTCTTTCCATCTTTGGCTCTTGTGAATGGTTTCGCCACAAATGCTCATGTGCAAGTGTTAGTGTAGATGTGTGGTTTCTTCTCCCTTGGGTGTCTTAGGGGAAGCAGGGCTTAACTCTTTCCCTTCCCCTCTTAGGTTTTCAGGTGGGGACTTAGACTGTCAAGAGACAGATGAACAGAGGAGAAACATACACAGTTTATTAACCCAGTAGCACATGTGCTGGAGAAGTCAGATGAGTAACCCAAGGGGGTGGCTAGGGCTTGGACTTCTGAGAGCGTCTGCACAAAAGAACGATAAACTTGTATGGACTGTTACGACACAGGAGGACTTTGAGTCTGTCCAGGCAACAAGTCGTGGGAAGGTGGATGTGCAGGGAACTAGTAGAAGGTCAGGCTAGTTAGTAAGGTGTGTGTGTTCAGTGAGCTGGGTGCCCGGTCATCTTCAGTGCTAACCTGCTCCCTTCCTGGTTCGGGAGGGGAGGCACCCGCACAGTGATTTACAGAGGTCGTCCTGTGTCTGTTCTTGCTCAGTGTCTTTGTCCCAGAGTAGCCCTCACGCCAGAGTGGCACACGTTGGGGTGACACACTCTGACCCCTAGGTGTCTAGCAAGCAGTGGAACTCCTACGCCAGCTGCTCCCCAAAGTGCTGGCTCCGTTTTGCATTTCCGCCTTTAATTTGCTTTCTTCTGATGAGCATTTCTTCATGTGCTCATTGGCCATCTGTGTATCTCTTTGGAGAAATGTCTGTTCAGATGCTTTGCCCATGTTTAAATTGTGTTATCTTTTCATTAACAAGTTGCAAGAGTTCCTTGTGTGTTCTCGACACAGGTCCTTTCTCAGCTGCACGGTTCGAAGGCCTCTCCCTGCTCTGTGGATTGCCTTCTTCAGTGACGGCCTTCCAAACAGAAAAGTTTTTCTTTAGATGAAATCTGGTTCATGTATTTTAACTCTTGGTGCCTTATCTAAGAAGCCACGGCCTGTGTCCAGGGTAACAAAAGATGTATTCCTGTGTTTTTCTCTAAGACTTCTATAGTTTCATAGTTTTATGTCTTGGGGCACCTGGGTGGCTCAGTCGGTTCAGTGTCCGACTCTGGCTCAGGTCATGATCTCATGGTTCGTGGGTTTGAGCCCTGCGTTGGGCTCTGTGCTGTCAGTTCAGAGCCCGGAGCCTGCTTCAGATTCTGTGTCTCCCTTGCTGTCTGCCCCTCCTCATGTGATTTTTGGACTCTGTCAGTTTCTGCACAGAAGCCAGATGAGATTCCTCCCATATGAGGCCACTTCTGAGGCCACCTGGGGAGTTGGGCTCTGACCTGAACCTGCTCCCAGGCGGGATGCAGAGATGTGCCCCAGCGGGTCCTGGGCCCACCGGGCTAACCTTGCTTCTCTTTCTCCGCAGGCCTCCTCACTGGAGAGGCAGAGCCCTCGCGTGGCCTCCTGCCTCACTCACAGCCTGTGCCCCGGGGAGCCCAGCTTGCAGACAACAGCAGGTACATTCCTTGCCCCTTCCTTCCTCTTGCCCAGGGCCACCAGGGCCTTTGTGGTTGTGACAGACAGAGTCCCACCCAGCCTGGCAGAGCCAGACACAGTGTGCTGGCTCCCAGGGTCCAGGGACAGGTATATAGGCAGAGTGGCCAGGGCTCTCCCCATTTTCTGGTGCGGGCAGGGCTGCCCAGGAGAGGGCCAGAGTGCCTTACTCCTGGCATGTCCCGCTGGCCTGTCAGGCACCTCAGCCAAGGCCTCGGGCTGGAGCCACTGGCCGCAGGAAAACTGGAGGCGCTGCTGTGGGTGAGCTCCTAGGTGCTGTGCACCCCTCCCAGGCTGGCTGTTGGCCCCCTTCCCGTCCAGCCTCAGCCTTCACCGCTCCCTGGCCTGGGGGGATTGAGCTCTAGCCATTTCCTTTTGTGTTTGTTTTCTTTAAATTTGACTTACTGAAGACCAGAATGGGGAGAGAGAGAGCAATGATCACATCCTGCTTCTTCTGGGAAAACCAGAAATCCGGTGACATGCACCACACATTGGCCTGTGCGGGTGGCAGTGGTGTTGCTCTGCCGAGGCAGCAGAAAGGACTGGCCTCGGACGGGCCTGCTGTGTGTGTCCTGCGGGCGTCCTGCCCGCACTGTGCTGGCCCCGCAGGCCCTCGTGGGTGCGCAGTCACCTGTGCGTTTCCGGAGTTGAGGGCCCCGCCAGGCCTTCCGCTTTTCCTGCCCTCGCTCGCCTGGTGCTCATTTCTTCCCAGTGTGTGGGCTCTTGCCCACACCCTCACCGGTGTCTGCGGTTGGGGGACCAAGCAAGCGTCCAGGAGAACACATCCCCCCAAATGTCCAGAATTCGTGTGTCCAGTTAGCCAGGTGTGTTCTTCTCTCAGGGGTCGTTCTGTTGGGAGTTCCCACGTGGTAGACTGACCATGCTGGCCACTGGTGTGCACACGCGTCTGAACATGCACGCACGTGTGCACACACACACACACACACACACACAGCCTTCTGCACGTGTATGCATGTACCCACACGTGCACATACCTGCAGGCTGTGGGCTTTGTCCCAGGTGACAGTGGGCCACTGTCCTCAGCCTTGCACGATGGCTGGTGTGCGTGGGGTGAGGAGTGGGGAGCTCACGCAGGCGGGTGTCTCCTCCACAGTGGTGTCCATGGGCTCTGCAGACCATCAGTTCAACCTTGTTGAGATCCTGTCACAGAACTACGGCATTCGGCAGGAGTGCGACCAGGCTGCAGGAGACCCAGGGAAGCCGGAGGGAGAGTTGGAGAAGGACTTCATCTCCCAGGTGCTTGGCTGAGCTCGTCCCCTGTGCCCCTATGTAGGGGGAGCCCCCGGGCAAGGTCACGGTTTCTTCATTTGCTGAATTAGTCTCGAAGCTCAGATTTCACAGGGACAAGTGCTGTGTGCACGTCTGTTTGCAAAGCGCCAGGCACTGTGCTAGGAGCTGAGATGGTGGGGGCCGGGCCAGACCCGGTGGTGCCTCTGGGGCTTTAGGGTTCTAGGCACAAAACCCACTGTCGTCAGACTTTTTGCCCTCAGAACCCCCTCTGTGGCCTTCAAATGTTGGAGGATCTCAAGGAGTTTTGTGCGGGTTATGCAGTAAATCCATTGTTAATAGAAATAGCATATTTTTGTGAAAATGAAAAAACAGCTTTTCCCCAACTAAAGCAAGTTGGGGAGAAGAGTGGAACCGCTTTGTGTTTTTGTAAATGCAGAAGCGGATCCGAGAGCCCAGCTACTGTCTTGAAGGCAGATGTTGATGAACAGTGATCTGTTCTCTTGGTTGGAGTGTAAACCTGGCTTCATACACGTCTGTTCTTGGAAGAGGAGAGCGCCTTCCCAGATCGTGGTGGATATTCCTGGATGCTGCCCCCAGAGTCAGTCAGTGGTGGTTCTGTAAAGGGGATTGCAGAGGGGCTTCTGCCACATGCCCTGTGACCTTCTGTGGTTGGTTGTGTCAGGACCTGTTGGTGGTGACCTTGTGGTGGCTCTTTATCCTCCTCATCGTGAGGTGTTTGCAGCCTGTGCACCGCAGGATCCGAGACACCCGGGGGCTTCCGCACAAGAGATTTATTTCTGTCATAATCGTGGAGGCCAGAAGTCCGCAGCCAGGCTCAGGCATGGTGGTTTCTGCTGAGGGCCCTCATCCTGACTTCCGGTTCATTGCCTTCTCGTTGTGTCCTTGTGCTCGTGTCGGAGCGAGGGCGGGCTGTCTGGGGCCCGTTCTCTTGAGGACCTGACCCCCTTGGATCAGGGCCCCATCCTCACGACTCATTTCCCTGTAATTCCTTGTGTAAAGGCTCATCTCCACGTGCAGTCACATTGAGAGTTGGGGCTCTGGCATGTGCATCTTGACGAGACACGAACATTTGGTTTGTTCAGTATCTACACTGATCTCATCAAACATCTTTCAAGTAGTGGGAATTTTTTTTTTTTAAAAGCAATAATCGCGGGCACTTTATGCAGTTTGGTGCTATGTATCGCTCGGTACCAATTTGGTCTTAAGACCAAAGGCAAGTCTTCTCTTCAGAAAAGAAAACACGGAGGTTGCCTGGGTGGCTCAGTCGGTTGAGCGTCCGACTTCGGCTCAGGTCATGATCTCACGGTTCATGAGTTCAAGCCCCACGTCGGGCTCTGGGCTGACAGCTCGGAGCCTGGAGCCTGCTTCGGATTCTGTGTCTCCCTCTGTCTCTGTCCCTCCTCTGCTCACACTCTGTCTCTTTCTGAAAAATAAACAAACATAAAAAAGTTAAAAACAAAACAAAAAAGAAAACATGGGTACCTGAGGGGCTCAGTCGGTTAAACATCTGACTGTTGACTTTGGCTCAGGTCATGATCTCAAGATTCCTGGGCTTGATCCCCACATTGGGGCTCTGCACTCACAGCTAGAGCCTGCTTTGGATATTCTCTCTCTCTCTCTCTCTCTCTCTCTCTCTCTCTCTCTGTGTGTGTGTCCCTCTCCTTTTCATGCTCTGTCTCTCTTAAAAATAAATAAACATTAAAGAAAAAAACAAAAGTTTAACGTGAATTTAAAACTTCTCAAATCTAACCAAAAACTAAAGTCAGCCATTTATTAGTTGAATACCTTATCTAGGTTTTCTTCAGACGTAATTTTTAAAAACTGATTAAGAAAAAATATAACATCCAAGGTAATTGTGGAAACACTGCCGTTCTGTATGACCTTACCTAACAGGATCGTGAATTTGTGAAGCACACGTTGTCAGATCCAGAGTTCCCAAAATTCTAATTTTTTCTTCAGGGACCGGAGTTTCACCCTTGTAGCACATAGTTGTTTGTTTGGACGTAACAAACGTTACGTGTCCTTCGTGTCCGAAGGCGTCTGCGCCGGGCCAGACCACTGTCACCTGCCCGCCGTTCCGTCCGGTACGAGTGCAGTGGCGAGCTCGGGACGGTGTGCGTCCGGCACGGCCGTGACCCTGGTGCTTCTGCACAAACCCTCACTGCAGGGTGTGGCAGCCACTCCTCGTGCTTCCTGTCTCCTCACGAGGCAAATTGAACCACGGCTGCTCAGAGGGAGAGTTGATGAAATCAGTGATTTTGTACAGGATATTCTGGAGCGAGAATGGCACGTTTACAGCTGAGTGGGTGGTGGGAGGCGCGCACGCTAACCGCTCGCACACCCTGTGCTCCTGCCTCGACCGGAGGGTGCTGTGCCCCACCGTTGGCTCGCTCCCTTGGCACCAGCGCCAGCACAGCGAGAGCCAGAAGCCATGTCCTATTACCATGAAAGTTGCCGTGCCTCTGGGACCCCCCCAGAAAGGGTCCCGGGAGCCCAGGGGGTCTTTGGGCCACTGTGTTAATCCCCCAACAAATGCACGGTTGGAAACTGTGGTGGAGGTAATGAATGTCCCTGTCAGTGGGGTCCCGTGAGGGTGGAAGGGGGACCTCGGGGTCAGTTGGGAGGGGGCTGGGCACAAGTTGGGTGTTCTTCCACGTGGACTTGGAGCCCCCCGGGGTGAGGGCAGGGCATGAACTGGGGTACAGGGGAGGCAGGCATCTTGAGAGAATGAGAGGGAGGTCCAGGGAGCTGGAGGCTGGCTGTGACCCACAGGGTCAGGGCGCAGTGTGGCTGGACAGCACTGGCTTCAGGAGCAGAGAGGTGGGTGTGAGTAACAGTGACCAGCACTAGAGGAAGGCAGTGGTAGTTTTGTCTCTTCCTTCCCAGTCATCAAATGTCTCATTCCCGTTTCTTGTCCTGTTGCATTGGCTTGTAGTGTCTTACGGTGGGCTTGAGCCTCCCTTCTTGTTCAGATGGGATGGGGTTGCTCTGGTGGCTCGTTACCAACTCCTTGAGGGCTCACGGCACCTCTGTTACATTGATGAGGCAGACATCTCTCTACTTAGCATCTTGAGTTTTCGTTGTTGTTGTTGTTGTTTTGGTTTTTTCAATCAGAAGCAGATGTTGGATTTTCCCAGATGTTTCGTTCACGTTTATCAAGATGGTCTTGTTTTTCCCCATCTGATTTATTGACATCATAAGTTGTGATGGTAGATTTACAGGTATCGGGCCATCCTTGCATTGCTGGAGTTAAGCCTGGGCAGTACCGTGAGGATGGAGAGGCCAATCCTGGCCCCACCCTTCAAGGCTGGTGACCTTGGGCAAATAGCTGACTTCTCTGGGAACAGGTGTCTTGTCCCTGCATCTATTGGGGGTCATAAGGGAGTCTTTGGTTGAAGGACTGGGCCTGGGGTCTGGCTGGAGTTAGCTGCTGTGAGTGTGACGAGGTGGCTCTGCTTGTGGTGGCCAATGTGGCTCAGAACCCCGAGCAGCCTCCTGACTCAGTCCTGGCCCCTGCAGAGCAGCGACATGCCTCTTGATGAACTGCTTGCCCTCTATGGCTATGAAGCGTCAGACCCCATCTCGGAGCGGGAGAGCGAGGGCAGTGACACCACAGCCAATCTCCCTGACATGACCCTGGACAAGGTGAGTGGACTGGGAGCAGGGTTCAGGGAGGACAGGCGAGAAGGCCCTGGCGCGCACAGAGGTGCTGTCGCGGCATCAGGCCAGGCCTACTGCTTAAAGAGCCCTGTCTGTTCCCCCGCCCCACTCCCCAGAGTCAGAGCTGGTTCAGTGGCTGTGGCTTCCCACCCATGGCTCGGGTGGCCACAGGCAGGGGCTAGAGAAGGGGCCGAGTGGAGACTGGTGTGGAGAAATGCCCTTGGGCCGGGCCCTCTGGGGCAGGTGTCAGGAGGGAGGGGCTCTGCTGACCCTGGGTGTAAGGAGTGGTCCCCTTGCTGGCCTGTCCTTGTGCCTGGCCCCTTCATCTTTAGAGCGGAAGGAACCACCCACGGGTGCTCTCGGGGCGTTTCCAGCGTGAGGCTGCTGCTGGTAGTCGCTGAGTTAGCACGGTCACTTGTTATTAAGTGTCGTCTCGAGGTTGTTGAAACAAACCACAAAAACGTTCTTTGCTTTCTTGTTAAAAGGAACAAATAGCGAAGGATTTGCTTTCAGGGGAAGAAGAGGAAGAGACACAGTCCTCGGCTGATGACCTTACCCCGTCCGTGACCTCCCATGAGGCCTCCGATCTGTTTCCTAACCGGAGTGGACGTAGGTGTCCCGCCCGCTCCTGCACTGTCCTTGGGGGCGGGCCACGCACAGCTCTGGTGATGCAGGGGAAGGGGCCCCAGGATGCTGGGGATCGAGGACTTGTGCACGGATGTCTGTTGCACCTGGATGTGTCCCGATCTCAGTCTGAGCTCCTCAGGGGCTCCTGTCTCCTTGCCTTGGCATGTGAGCTGACACGAATGGCTTTGGTTTACATGAGGAAGGAATGTGAGGGTTCTTGTAGCTGACAGCCCGTCCCCTCGACTCTGCCTGCCTGTGAGGCCTGGCGGTGTGAGGTGCCTCCTGACTCCCCTGTCCTGTGCCCTGTGCCCATCTCACACCCATCGCCTGTCCAGGGTCAGGCTCCTTTTCTGGAAGGGCAAAGTGTGGGGTCAGGTGGATGGAGAGTCGGGGGGAAGTGCAGGCAGTGGCCCTCCAGGGCCCACTAGTCAGTTAGGCCACTCGGACTGCTGTGGGCGCGACTCAGCTGTTCCCCTTTCCCCAAAGCCTGCTTCCTGGCTGACGCAGACAAAGAGCCTGGCTCCTCCACCTCGTCCGACACAGAGGAGGACCCTCTTCCTGCCAACAAGTGTAAGAAGGTGAGTGGCTCTGACCCAGCGGTGCCTTGAACCTGGATCTGTGCCCCTTGGGGGCAAGGCTGAGCACGTGGTTTCTGAGAGGGGAGCTGGGCTGCGGCCTGACCGTGCTGTTGGGGACTGAGACTCACACCTGCTGCTCTTGTCCCCATCATGTGGCCTGAGGTCCTGTCCCCGGAGTCCTGTCCCTGTGATGTGGCCCAAGGTCCTGTCCTGGAGGTCCTTCTGGGGCCTTCAGACTGGACCTCAGAACCCTTGGGTCTTTGAGCCTCCCGCTCCGGCCACATGACAGCTATAGCAGACAGATGGATAAGTGGATGTAGACAGAGTCACTCACACGCACACACATCCACCTCTGCCTTTTGTGCTCAAGATCACAGGACTTGGTATCTGTGGGCAGATTGCACAGATGAGCCCTGGGCTCTAGGCAGCCACCCAGGGGCCCATGTCATCACCTTGTGGCCTGACCTCCCATCATCCCTGAGTGTCCTGGGCGTTTGCCTTTGCAGGAGATCATGGTTGGGCCTCAGTTCCAAGCTGACCTCAGCAGCCTGCACTTGGACCGCCATGGTGAGAAAAGTAAGTGGGGCCTGGTGAGTGTGGGCTACAGGGAGGAGAAGAGAGGAGAGCCCCAGTCCAGTCAGGAACGAACCTGCTGCATGCCTTCTTGGTGGGGGGATCTGAGGGGCCAGGCTCAGGCCAGGTGCCCCCTGCACCACCCTGAGCTTGCAGGACACTTGGGGCCAAGGCCAGGGCAGGAGGAGGTGGGCCAGTTGACGCCCCATCCCTGCTCACTGTCCTTCCAGCTTAGTGCTGTGTGGTCCTGCCACCCTGTGCAGCTGGTACCCCTCTGCTGCCCTCGGTTCACCCCTTCTGCCCCTTTCCTGCCTGCCCAGGTCACTGTCCTCGTCTCTCTGGGCACTCACACCTTTCCCCGCCTGGCCCTTCATGTGTCTGGACCTTGTCCCAAGTGTCCTCCAGAGACTAGGGTCTCTGTGCCTTGCACTGTTCCCCCTAGAACATGGGGTGAGGCTCAGGATGCTCGCCGTCCCGGACCTGATGTCTGTCTGTCCCCGATCCCCCTAGAACCTGGGGTGAGGCTTGTTGTGTTTCCAGATAGGCGTTGACACCTCCAGCTGTAGGTGAAGAAAATGGGATGTGAAGTCACCTGGCTATTGGCCTGAGTCTTGTTTTCCAGGCCCCAAAGCCCCTGTGAGCCTGGGGCTGGCACTCATGGCCAGGGGTCTTTCCCAGGATGATTCAGCAGCTGAGACTGGTGGAGAGACGGGGCAGGCAGGGGAGATGTCAAGGGCTCTGGCTGGTGGCTGGGATGTGGGCTTGGTGGCACGTGGTTGCTGCACCATAAGCAGTTTGGGTAAAGGAGGGGCCAGGACAGCTCAGGTCGGCTGGGTCACAGGGACGTCAGGTGGAGGTCAGTCTGTGAGAGAAGCCGAGACTGTCCGCCAGAAAGAGGCACCAGTGCGCACTCCTTAGCTACACCCTTGGAGGGTCTTGAGAACGGGTGGACCCCAGTCTGGAACCGCAGCCTCGGTAGCGTCTGGCCTTCGGGCCTTTTCCTCTTCTGCAAACCGGCCCTTGACCCCGAGGGGCTGGGAGCTGGCATCTCCCTTTGTGCTGCACCCGAGAAGAACCTCGATTGCGCTGTGCCCTGTTTCCTTGTGTGGATGGACCGCGTTGGCCCATCTCTTCTATTGTCGGTCGATAACTGCGGCTTGCGCGTGTGGCCGCGAACGTGTACGTGTGTGTCTCTCTCTTCCGGACAGATGGCTGGGAGCTGCACTGTCGGCTCATGTTTTGGTCAGGAGAGACTTGTCAGGGGCCCCTCCGGCGACGTTCCGCGTCCCCGTGCACACGTGACAATGTGATGTTGACTGGAGCCCTCCTAGCGGGTGTGGAGGGGCGTCTCTTTGTGGCTGTAATTGGCGTTTCTCTGAGGGCGAACACGTTTACTGGCCGTTGCGTCTGTTGTGAGGCACCTGCTCAAGGCTTTTCCCCACTTTCAAACCGGTGTGCCTCTCTCTCTCTCATTTGTGGCAGTCCCTCCTGCGCTCCGGGTACGAGTCTGTCATCTGCCGCGTGTGCCGCCACGGTCCCTCCCGGGAGGCAGCGGCCAAGCTTTCACTCTGCCCACAGTGTGTGTGCCGGTGAGAAGTTTCTGTGCAAGACGTTCTGCTTTGTTTCCCTGCTGCACAGAAAGCCGAGGTTGGGCTTCATGGCCAGGGTGTGGTTGCAGGTGTGGGTCAGGACTGCTTTAACCCATGTGGTGTGCTGCCGCTCCAGCACCGCTTCTGGAATGGTCCGCCGCTGCCCTGCCGGTTTCTCTAGCGGGACCCTGGCCATCGGCACGCTGTCTTACTGTTGCCGCTCAGAGGAAGTGGGAGACGACGCCAGGCCTCCACCCTCCGTAGCCGTGTTGTCCACACAAGTTGTGCGCAGCTTGTCAGCTGCCTCAAGATGCCTGCCAGGATTGTGATCGGAGGTGCCCTGGACCCTGAAATGAATCTGTGCAGAATTGATCTTTGTGGTATTGACACTTGCCGTCCACACGTGTGGTTCCCTCTCGAACCCCAGCGGGGCCAGCCGTGGTTTTGCAGCAGTCCTGCGCGTACTTTGTGCTCCTATTTGTGCTGCTTTACGAGAGGTTTTCAGAAGTTTCATCTGTACTTGATTTCTGTTAGTAGAAATGCAGTTTGTTTTAGTTGATCTTGTACGGGGTGACTTTGCTGAACTCATTTACCAACTTTAACGTTTTGTAGGTTCTTTTGTATTTTCTTAGGTATTCAGTGGCGTAACTTGTGATGGCTTGCTTTCTTCGCGATCTTTGTATTTTTATCTTTCTTCCTTGCTTTGTTGTACTGGTTTTTCCTCTGGGATCTAGAGGTGATAGAGGACGTTTTTCTCTTGTTCCCACAGTTGGGGGAAGTGTCCAGTAACCCCTTTAGCATGCGGTTGGCTCTAAGCTTCTGTAGGTGCTCTGTATTGGCTAAGGCGCCTGTGGGGCCCAGTCGGTTACATGTCTGGCTCTTGGTTTCAGCTCAGGTCGTGATCTCGTGGTTCGTGAGTCCGAGCCCTGTGTTGCGCTCTGTGCTGACAGTGTAGAGCCTGGAGCCTGCTTGGGATTCTCTCCCTCCTCTCTCTCTGCCCTTCCTCACTTGCGCTCATGCTTTCTGAAAAAATAAATAAATAAACAAACATAATTTTATCTGTAGAGGAGAAAGTTCCCTCCTGTTAGTAGCTGACAGTTTTTACCATGAACGAGTTGGACTTGTGTCAAGTATTTTTTTTGAGTCTCTTGAGATGGTTGTTTTTTTTTTCCATCCTGTTCATGTAATGCTTTATATTAATAGATTTTCAAACATTAAACCAACCTCGCGTTCTGGAGTAAACGCTAGTTGGTTGTGAAATGGTATCTTTTGATATCTGTGTGTATGGTCTTCGTTGTGGAAGAACCAGGGGAGTCCCCTGGAAGGAGCTGAGATGGCCTGCCCTGACAGGTGCTTCTGACGGGGCCGCTGGAAGAGGGGCGCGTGAGCTCCGGAGGTGGGTGCAGGCCGCGTGCCTGTGACGTGACCCTGGCTCTCCTTCTCCACAGTCTATGAGAATGACGACCAGCTGCTTTGGGACCCCAACGTCCTCCCTGAGAGGGAGGTGGAGGAGTTCCTGTACCGGGCAGTGAAGCGCAGGTGGCACGAGATGGCTGGGTCTCAGCTCCCGGAGGGAGAAACGGTGAAAGACAGCGAGCAGGTGGGGCTGCCACAGGGGCGCAGAGGGCGGTGGCGCTGTAGCACCCTGAGTCAGAGGGCAGGGCCCATGCAAGGGCGGGAGGGGGTTTGGGAGGTGCACCAGTGTGGTCGTGTGATGGTGGCGAATGAAAAACAACTTGTCAAGGGGGAAATGATGGTATAAACACCCCGATATCCCTACCCCGGTGGCGGTGTGAACGTCCCTGACATTCCCCACCCCGGTGGGGGTGTGAGCGCTCCCGGTATCCCCGCCCCAGTGGGGGTGTGAGTGCTCCCGATATCCCCACCCTGGTGGCGGTGTGAATGTCCCTGACATTCCCCACCCTGGTGGGGGTGTGAACGTCCCTGACATTCCCCACCCCGGTGGCGGTGTGAATGTCCCTGACATTCCCCATCCCGGTGGGGGTGTGAGTGCTCCCGGTATCCCCACCCCGGTGGCAGTGTGAACGTCCCTGACATTCCCCACCCCGGTGGGGGTGTGAGCGCTCCCGGTATCCCCGCCCCAGTGGGGGTGTGAGTGCTCCCGATATCCCCACCCTGGTGGCGGTGTGAATGTCCCTGACATTCCCCACCCTGGTGGCGGTGTGAATGTCCCTGACATTCCCCACCCTGGTGGGGGTGTGAACGTCCCTGACATTCCCCACCCCGGTGGCGGTGTGAATGTCCCTGACATTCCCCACCCCGGTGGGGGTGTGAGTGCTCCCGGTATCCCCACCCCGGTGGCAGTGTGAACGTCCCTGACATTCCCCACCCCGGTGGGGGTGTGAGCGCTCCCGGTATCCCCGCCCCAGTGGGGGTGTGAGTGCTCCCGATATCCCCACCCTGGTGGCGGTGTGAATGTCCCTGACATTCCCCACCCCGGTGGGGGTGTGAGCGCTCCCGGTATCCCCGCCCCAGTGGGGGTGTGAGCGCTCCCGGTATCCCCGCCCCAGTGGGGGTGTGAGTGCTCCCGATATCCCCACCCTGGTGGCAGTGTGAATGTCCCTGACATTCCCCACCCCAGTGGTGGTGTGAGTGCTCCCGGTATCCCCATCCCGATGGGGGTGTGAGTGCTCCTGATATCCCCACCCTGTTGGCAGTGTGAACATCCCTGACATTCCCCATCCCGGTGGCGGTGTGAACGTCCCTGGCTGTTACTCCGGGGTAGGTTGGGTGGGATGAAGCGGGCAGGTTGGAAGAGTGAGCGTGGCTTCCCCCCAGGCACTTTATGAGCTGGTGAAATGCAATTTCAACGCAGAGGAGGCTCTGCGGAGGCTGCGATTCAACGTGAAGGTGATCCGAGGTGAGTGTGCGCGCCAGCTCTTCCCGCTCTCTCTCTTGTCACGTCCTGGGCACTGCTGATGCCGTTGTGCCCTCCCTCCTGCTTGCAGATGGGTTCTGTGCTTGGAGCGAGGAGGAGTGCAGGAACTTTGAGCATGGCTTCCGAGTGCACGGGAAGAACTTCCACCTGATCCAGGCCAACAAGGTGAGGGTGTGGCCTGCCCTGCTCCCGCCGGGGCTCCACCAGCTACGCCTTGGGGCTGCGAGCGGCTTGGGAGCCCAGGCACGTCGCCTTCACCCCCCAGCGAGCTTGAGACTCACCAGGCCCAGGGCGGGCCCCTCTGAGCCATGGCTGAAGCCCTGTCGCCTGCCTCTGGCTTGCCACACGTCCCTTGATGTCTTGCTCTGGTTCCTCTGCTGACGTTTGCTGGGCCACCTTCTGGTCCCCAAGAGAAGGCTCCAGTTTGGGGAGAGACATTGCCTCGAGGTGGACTCTAGTAGTCTTGTCTGCTCGCGATTCCTCGGTACTGCCCTGCTGTTCCTTGAAGTAGAGCCTGTTGGTTGGTGTGGTGCCCACCCCCAGCCTGGACTCCACCCTCCGCCGCTTGCCTTGCGGTCTGAGGGTCTCTGCTTTCCTCAGAGGACCCACCCACGGCAAACAGTCATGAACAGGGGCACAGCCGAGTGCCAGGTTCCCCTGCCCTCCCCCCCCCAGGCCTGGGTCTCTGCTGGTCCCTGCATATCCCTTGGTGATGCCATCTGCCCGTGGCTTCGTGCGTCGTGACTCCCAGATTGACCTCTTGGCAGAGCCTTGGCCCCGCTGGTGTGCAGCCTGGGACATCTACCTGGGCACATGCCTGTGGCTCCGTCTCACCGTGGCTCCCCTACCTCACCCGTCATCCAGTCTGCTGTCCTCTGTCTAGGGCTACTAGTGTGGCTCCTTCCCGCTGCTCATGGGGACGTATGTAGTAGAGAAGGGCCTGGCTGAGGCCAGGCTCGCATTCGGGCCTCGGCGTCTTCTCCCGGGAGGTTGGAGTGAATGAGGTGCCTGCTGGGGGCCAGGGGCCTGTGGAGAGTCAGGGGGCTGATGGTGCTCAGCTGACCATGCCCAGCGCTGTGACAGGCAGTGCTTGATTCTCTTGTCACATCTGTGCCCTGTGGCCTGATGCGGCTCCCTGCTCACTGCGTTTTCACCACAGCCCAGGCCGCTCTCATAAGCACGGCAGTCGGCACAGTGCCGTTGTTTCCTTTGCGTGCCGTCAGCCACGTGCCTGCCCACCCTGGTTCCGGCTGTGGCCTCCTTCTCCAGGCACTTCCGGTTTTTGCTGGATCTGGCCCCAGGGAGATTGCATAGGACTTCATCCCCTGGCAAGATGGGTGTGCGAAGGGGTCTCACTGAGAAGATGAGACCATCTACTGTGCCCCTGTCGCTGCTGGTTTCCAGACTCATCCTGGGCACCAGTGTCTGGTCCCTCATCTTGGCCAACAGTGGTGTGGACTCTGGTGCCATTACCCTCTGCAGGCACAGCCCTGGGCTTGCCGTGGGCTGGTCCTCCAAAGTGGGAAGATGCCCTGTGTTGTCAAGAGAGGGTTTTTAAACATTTGTTTCTAACGCAAGTATAGTTGGCACGTGATACCCTATTGGTTTTGGGTTGGACAGTTCTGTGCATCAGTCAGCACTCACGCCAGTAACATAGTCACTTTCTGTTGCTCTGTAACCTTGTTACGCTTCGTTGACCATGTTCCCTGGGTTGTACATTTCATTCCTGTGACTTTTCTTCCCCGAGAGGTTTTGTAAGTGGAGGGTCCAGCTCCCCGCCAGACGTATTTGTGTGCTTCCCTTCCCGGGATACCATACACACAAAGTTATTTTCGCTTTTCCCTGTTGTGTTGTTGAGCTGGGTTCACGAACCCGTGGCGTGTGCCTTAGTGGTGTCTGGTTTGCACTCGTGGGCAGCTCTCCCCTGCTGTTCGTGACCCTTTGCACTTGGTGGGAAAAGCAGGCTTCCGTCCCTGTGTCTGCACCAGCACCTTTGCTCCCCTCTCTGCTGGGCGACAAGGTGGATGCCGCTGCCTTTGGGAGCTAGTGGTCTGGAGCGAGGGAGGTGGGCACTGGATGTGTGGATCTGGGGTGAGTAATGGGGTTCTGGCTCCACACCAGTTAGGTGGTGGGATGGGGCGCCGTCCTGCTTCAGGAGAGGGGATGCCCCCCGGGGGCGGGTTGGAAGCAGGCGATGGGGGCTGCAGGCAGAGTCTTGCTTTGTCCAGGAGCGGCAGGGGCCAGGACCTGTCCCTGCTGTTCTGGAGGCAGAAGGGGCTGGCAGGTGAGGACAGTGGGGTCTGGGGGCCACGGTGACCGCTGGGCTCGCTCGCAGGTACGCACGCGGTCCGTGGGCGAATGTGTGGAGTACTACTACCTGTGGAAGAAGTCCGAGCGCTACGACTACTTCTCCCAGCAGACGAGGCTGGGCCGGAGGAAATACGGCCCGTCCGGAGCCACGTGCGTGCCGGGGGTGGGCATCCCAGGCGGACACCTCCCACCTGAGACTGTGTCTCCCACAGCCCCTCACCGTATGCTCCCCCCACAGGGATGTAGACCAGGACCTGGACAGCAGTGACCCTGATGGCCGCCCCCACTCCTCACCGCCTCTGCCCCCTACTGCCGACAGCCTGGGCTCTGAGCAGGATCCCCTGGCACGGATGCACACAGGTGAGAATACGGGGTGGGTCCCTGCTCTTGGGGGAGCCCCCTCCTCACTGGTGCCCTGACATGGGCCCCAGGAGCTCTCAGGGCTGGGCTCGGGGAGCCAGCCGGTGCCCATCTACCCCAGTATGTTACCATACGTGGGCAGCCACATGCACGAGTGACCGTGGGGACTTGTTACGTGGAGGGGAACTTTGTGCCCCACGGCCTGAAGTGGGGGCCCCTCTGCAGGCCCCAGGTGCCATGTGGGAGGTCAGATGGGTGTCCAAGCCTCTCTGGCATCCTGGGCTTAGGGCCACACGAGAGCAAGACAGGGTCTGGCTCAGGACTGAGTTTCTGACAGAGGCCACAGAGATAACGGTGGGGAGCTTGGTTCTGGGAGCCTGTGGTCCTGTGGGCTTTAGATCGTCCCTCGTTCCTGAATCTGGCAGGTTTCATGGTTTGTCTGAAAGGGGGACCACATCTGCCTACCCCCCGGGACTGCTCGTCATGAACCTGTGCACAAAGGTTTCTCAAATTCCATGTTTAGCTGTACTTTGCATCCAGGCGTTTTCCTTTGAACCTGTTTCATTCTGATCTGGTTTAAAAAATGGGGGTCAGTACTTCCCAGGGCAGGTTGCCCAGGCACACAGTTTCAGTACGACCGGTTTCCTTTGTGTCTGTGTGTATTTTCTGTCTTTGCATGAAAACGCCTTTTTGCAGAGGGGTCCACAGGCTTTGCTGGGCCCCGCAAAGATTGGGCAGGAGCCCTGCACAGGTTGTAGGAGGCCTAAGTGTGATTTTAACTGAGTGCACCTGAGCCGGGATGGCTCTGGGTCCCAGGAGGGCTGGTGTGGGGTGCCACTGGGGGCCCGGCCTCAGCTGTGTTCTCCCCCGCAGAGCCGCTGAGCGTAGACAGCGCGGCCGGCAGTCTTGGTGAGCCTGGGGAGAGCTCCGACAGCCTCCCGTCCTCGGAGCCAGGGCCTTGTCCGTTTCAGCAGCTGGACACGCCCCCAGCTGTGCCCCTGCCCAGGCGGCCCCCAGCCCTGGCCGAACCAGCCTTCTACCCCCCGGCCACAGCCACTCCGGAGCCCAGCACCAGCCCGAGATTGGCTGTGGACTTGGCCCTGCCGGGGGCCCTCCCCGAGGAGCTGCCCCTCATCTCTAGCCACGTGGATATGAATGGAGAGTCTGAGGAGGCTGTGGCCCCAGCACAGGTGTCCTTGTCGGTCACTGAGTTTGGACTCATCGGCATTGGGGACGTGAATCCCTTCCTGGCCGCCCACCCAGCGTGCCCAGCCCCCGGGCTGCACTCGGAGCCCCTGTCACAGTGAGTGCGGCCCCTGCCCCGGGTCCCCATGCCCAGCTGGAGTGTCCCCCAGCCTTAGGCTGAGCTTTGGAGAGGGGAGGGATGTGCCCCGAGGGCCCGAGGATGGCATGGCCATGTGGAGCAGGCTCTGTTGGTTTCTTTACTTTTATTCTCTACTTTTAATTTGGCTTATTTATTTTTTTGACTAGGTAATACACTCATATGGTTCAAAACCCAAAAAGGTACAAACGGGGCCAGTGCCAGGCTCCTCCCACCCCTGCCCCGGCCACCAGCCCTCCCCAGGCGCCAAGGACAGTGCTGCCTTGGGGAGCCTGTCAGCCAGCACGAGTGAAAACACGGTCTGCTGGGGGCGGCAAGGTCGGGAGCCACGGTTTCAGCCCACGGCGCCGAGGCCGTGCCTTCGGTGGGACTGGACTGACCCTCACCCTCTCTCGGTCTCTCCCCTGCAGCTGTAACGTGATGACGTGTTGAGCTCTGGCCGTGGGCGGCACGTGTGGCCCGGACAGGACGCGGGGCCACCGCGGGGCCTGCCTCTGCCAGTCTTCCC
Source organism: Panthera pardus (assembly GCF_024362965.1). Taxonomy (NCBI): domain Eukaryota; kingdom Metazoa; phylum Chordata; class Mammalia; order Carnivora; family Felidae; genus Panthera; species Panthera pardus. Next base: position 39,589 of record NW_026527013.1, on the reverse strand, counting down.
GACCCCTCCCCTCCTCGTGGGTCCCGGGTCACGCCGCCTCTGCTTCAGAACGCGTCAAGGACGGGGGTGAGCGGTGGCTGGGACGCTGCCCTGCCCTCCTCACACATAGACTGGCGCTCTCAGTGCCCAGCACCACTGTTTGTGCTGTCCAGGCCGCTGCCCCCACCGCAGGACCCGCCAGGCAGCTGGATGCAGAGGGCCCGGCCCCGTCTAGCCAGCAGAGGAAGGTGTCCCTGCCCCATCGGGGAGGTGGGAGATGGGGCGGGATGCTGCCCCACCAGCAGCCTCCGCCCGGGGCACCCTCGGCCCTCCGCTTGGCTCTGTCTCCCTGCACCTTGCAGGGCCTCAGGCTGCCCCAGCTCGGGGGTCGCGGGCAGCTGCTACTCGGTGCCAAACCCCTTGGGGCACAGAGCCATATACCTCGATGTCGGCCCCGCCCACCCTCGACCTCCACCCTGCTCTCCTCGTCAGGAAAAGCCGCACTTTACCCCACACCTGCCTACCCCCTCTCTCCAGCCAGGAGTAGCCTCGGGGGTGGGGTCGAGGGGACAGGTGACCCCCCCCGCCCCCCCCGCCCCCTTGGTACCAAGGCACCGAGGGGGCTGGCTCCAGTCCGTTCCCCTGACCCCGTGGGTCATATTTCTGTTGAAGCTCCCCAGCAAGATGGTTTGGGGGCCCGGTCCTTCTCTTTCCCAGCTTTCCTCATTTTATTTATGTTTCTGTTTACAAATTGGAGTGGGGTCCTCCATGGGGCCAGGGCAGTGCTCCCCAACCCCCGGGTGTCACCAGGAGAGGGTTTTGGCTCGAGCCCGTCTGCAGAGTTGGCCTCGACCTTCCCTCACCCCACCAAGGACCACACTGTGAAGTGATAACTGCCTTGAATCCCTTGCTGTTTTATTTATTAAACTTGATTTGAAGCCCATGGGTGCCTTGTGCTGTTGGGAGGAGGTGCTGGGGACCGTGGGTCGTTTGGTGGGCCCTGTGCTGGCAGCAGTCAGGCTGTGGGGGGCTGGTCCACCATGAGGGCCAAGGCCACAGAAAAGCCCCGGGTCCCCGGGGAAGAGGTCCAGGGTGAGAGCTGGAGGGTAGTGGGAGAGGCTGGGCAGGTCAGGGATGGCTGGCTTCATTCTGGGTCTGGAGTCCCTGGGGGAGTAAGCAGGGGCTTAAGACCACTTTCCATAGTTGCCTGTGGTGACTGCAGAGGGGAGGGGGCTGGAGGCAGAGTCAGGTGGGGCGCCTTACTGGGAGGGGGGGCGGGAGACAGCGGGGAGGGGGGCAGCCTGGCTGGGACGGGGGTGGAGTCCAAGAGAGGATGAATCAGGTACCAGGTATGTTGGGAGGGTCGGGGGAGTCAGGGTCTCGGCATCTGGGGTTTATTCCTGCAGGGTTGGTTGTCCAGTGTTGGAAGCCAGGGCACAGGGGCCAGGGCACTAGAGGGACTTTAGAATGATTTTGATTGAGGGGTTTTCGTGTAGTTACATTTTCCTGAGTGCTTTAGAGGAGTTGCTCTGCTGTCTTCTGGTTGGCTCTGTTTACAACAAGAAATCTGCTTATCTTAGTTTTTTTATCCAGCTTTTAAGATTTTTATCTTTTTATTTATTTATTTTTTGCTTCCCGGTATTCAATAACATGCCTTTTGTTTCTTTGTTTCTCCTTTCTGGAGAAGTTAGAGGTTAGAAGTATCTTTAAAAAAAAAAAAAATTTTTTTAATGTTTGTTTATTTTTGAGAGAGAGACAGTGAGAGCCAGGGAAGGGCAGAGGGAGAGAGAGAGGGAGACACAGAATCCGAAGCAGGCTCCAGGCTCCGAGCTGTCAGCACAGAGCCTGGCACAGAGCCCAAACCCACGAACCGTGAGATCGTGACCTGAGCCGGAGTCGGACACCCAACCAACTGAGCCGCCCAGGCCCCGGGGTGTCTTATTAACGTCACTCACCTGTTTGTTCTTTTGGTCATTCCTGTATGGTCAGCGCTAAATTATATTTTGGGTAAAGAAATGAGTAAGATGTTTCTTATCTCGGGGCGCTTCTGTCTACACGAGGGAAGAGACCTGCAGATACACCTGTAATTGCAGCCTTCTGACACGGCTCTCTAATCCTGGTGCAGTGGATCCTAAAATGTTTGGCTTTTCTGGGGAGATTAGTGAAGGCTTCACAGATAAGTGTGTGATTGTACTGAAACCTAAAACTGGACTTTCGTGCTGGTTCTGAGCAGCTTGATTAGGGTGTCCCTTGGTGTGTGTGTGCAGTGTGGCCTTCCCGGCTTCCTTCCCTCTGTGCATTGAAGGCGCCTCCAAGTCTGTGGTTTGATGGCTCGTTTCTGTTAGTGCTGAGTAGTATTCCAGCCTCTGCGTGGACCACGTCTGGCATCCCCTCCTGCTGAAGGCTGTCTTGGTCGCATCCAGTTTGGGCACTTCTGGATGCAGCTGCTGCAAAATCCGTGTGCACGTTTGTTTTCAAGCACACGTTTTCAACTCGTTTGGGTAAATCAAATGGCAAGAGCGTGTCCAGTTTTGTGAGAAATCCCCAGCTGTGCCACACCGTCCCCAGCCCTCGGCGTCTGCATTCCAGGCTTTGGGGACGGGTGTCGTGGGAGCTCGTTGTTCTGCGTGGCCTTTGAAGGTGGGTGTCTGTCCCTGTGCTCACTCCTCACTGGACTCTGGGTTTCCGGGCGGGCTCCTTGTCTGTCACTGTGAGGCGCTGCGCTCAGTGTCTGTGGGTGGCAGCTTTGCTGGCCTGACCAGGCCCTGATTTCTCCGTGTTTGAAGTACTTGCTGTTTTATTTTTGCTGGATACAGGATTCTGGGTTGATTTATTTTCTTTCAGCATTTTAAATATGTTCCATTTACCCCTGGTTTCTGTTGCTTCAGATGAAAATCTCCAGTGTTTCCCCAGGTAGAGCCCGTCTCTTTCCTCTGACGGTGATTTTTGTTTTGTATGTGGCGCCCCCGGTCTGATTGGGGTGCACGGAGGTGTGGCGTTTAGGCGGAGCTGCTTGGGCACGCTGGTTAGTGCCTTTCCTAAGTTTGGGGACGTCTTGGCCATTGTCTCTCCTGACATCTCTGCTGCCCCCGAGTGTCCGGCCACACACGAGACCGCTGGGTGCTCCCTGCCCGCAGGCCTCCGCACGTGTCTCCTTCCCTCCCGCGGACCTCCAGCTGCTACGCGCACTGCGTGTGGCCCGTCCCCCAGCGTTCTCTCGCTCACACCTCGTATGTTTTGGTTCCGGTACATGTACTTGGGTTTTTCCATTTCTCTACTGAAATTCCCCGTTTTCTACCTTCTCCTGTCGAAACTTTAACTTTTCTATGATAGTCACCTGGGATCTCTGCTGTTTCAGCCTCTGGGTCGTTTCTGGATGCACTTTCCTCTGGGTTGGGGGTCCCCCTTTCTCCAGCCCTGCCTGTTGTTTGTAAATGAGTCATATTCCTAGTGTTGATCTGGACACACAGAGGCCCCTGCCAGGCTTCCCTGTGACCGTGGCACTGCTCAGCATGCCCTGTTTGCGGTGGCAGCTGTCCTCCTCCTGCCTTCCTCAGCTTTGAGACGGTAGCACCTCTCAGGGCTGGAAGTTGTGCTCTTGGGACAGTCTAGCGGTGTGGGCAGCGCTCAGGCCGGGCATCGCCGGTGCGGTGTTCTGCTTCCTGTACGCTCACCCTTAGGTGGGCTTTCCTCCCTGGGGCCTGCGATGGCACCAGAAGCTGCAGGGAACCGGGCCTTGTGTCTGTGCTCCCTCCCCCAGTCGCTCCAGCAGAAGCCCTTGAACAGTATGTCCTCTAGTGTCTTGTAACTGAACTAGTGGCTGGCCAGGCCTGTGTCAGCTGCTCACCCGCGGAGGCAGAAGCGGCCTCCCAGGCAGGGTCTGGCGGTCGGTCTGGGTGGAGGGGTGACAGCAGCAGGGGAGCACGTGGGGCGGGAGCGGCAGCTCAGTCCGGAGGGGTGCTAAGGCTGAAGGGCCCTGCAGTGGGAGTCACCCTGATAACCCCAGGCTGTGGGCCCTCAGTCATTCGTTATTGGGTAAGCATTGACTGGGGCCTGCTGTGTGCCGGCCCCTGCCCCTGGTGCTCAGGGCTGGGGAGGAGAGGATGGTAAACAGACACAGATAGTGCCAGAGCTCAAGGGGCTGCTGGACACGGAGGTGTGTGTGTCTCCGGGTGGGGGGGGGGGTGACTGTGCAGTCAGGGTGGTCTGCCTGAGGTGGCAGCTTAACCTGGGATTCAGAATTCACCGCTGCTAGATTCTAACTTGAAGGGGACTCCAAGTACCTGCCTCCCCATTCCTGTTTGATTAACCCTCCGGGGTGGTTCCTAATGAGTCAGGTGTTCCTGGTGAAGTACTTGGGTGCTACCTCAGGGCTTAGGTGTGCAGACATGCTCGCGGACCGGCCCGTCACAGCTCCCCAGGTGTACGGCTCCGGGACCCTTAGCAGGGGGTAAGCCCCAGTTCTGGAAGAACTCCCAGTACGGCCTGAGCCTCTGAGAGAAGTATAGAAAGACCTGGGAGCGATGGCGGCACTCAGGTGGCACCCACTGTGTGGGCGGCACCTTTCTGCCCACCCCCCGGGCATCGCGCCCTCAACTTCCATCACCTGGAGCCCATGAGGTTGAGGAGAACTGACCGCCTTCTGAGCGCCACTCCTTGGTAGACCATAAGGGACCAAGGGGTTGGTGTGGTCTCTAGGGGACATAGGCAAGTCCCTGGCGCCTGCAGGTGGGGAGAAGCCTTCCAGGGCTGGCTCCCAGCCCAGGTTCTGTCCCCAGAGCAGGCCTCACTAGCCTCGGATTCTCTCCGAGAAGGATGTAAGACGGATTCCAAGTGCAAAGCCTCCTCGAAGTGTGAAGGAACCCGGCTAGCAGACCCCATTCCTAACCTTAATCCTAATCCTTACTGCCCACATTAGCTTTTAATCCTGACCCTATCCAGGTGTTTTAAGGACAGGGTGGGATTGAGGTCAGCGGGGAGGGCCGATGGCTCATCAGAGAACAGGCCATACTTCTTCCTACCCCTGGCCTCTGCCCGCAGGAGCCTCCCCTAGAGACTGCTTGGGTCCCACTCGCAGCCCCTGCCCAGGTCACCCCCAGGACCACGCTCCCATTGGCACGCTCCCCCCAGCGAGTAGTAGGCGCTCAGCAAGAACCCCGCATTTCCTGGACTCTGGTATAGTATTGCCCTTCGTCTACCTTAACTGAACATGTCTGGGCAGTCACCCTGAGGTTAAAGTGAGTTAAATACAGCAATGAGGAGGCTAGCTAGCATTTATGGAACATTTTGCTGGGCATCGCGGATGCTGATCGCATGTAAGTCGTCAGGTAATTTGCACAAAAACCGTGATTCATTAGGCATTGCCTGAATGAGTGAACGAATGAAAGACGGGAGCTGGAGCCCAGGACCTGCGTTACCCTGGGGCGCCTCCCCCCCCCCCCCCAAGTGGCAGCAGGAAAAGCCAGTGAGCCAGAGCCTACCTGGGGGGGGCGGCGCGCACCTGCTCGAGGAGCGCTGGATCCAGCCGAGCCTGAAACAGGACCCTTGGGACAGCCCCACCCTGGCCCAGACACTGGAAAATCCCTCTGGGCAAGTAAATATGATCTACCCCCCCCCCCGCCCCCCCGCCACCGGAAGAAGTCTAGGGGCGAGGGAGGAAGCTGGATTTTTTTTTTTTTTTTTTTTTTTTTTTTTTGGATGTGCCCATCACTCCCGCCCCCAACAGCGAATGCGGTTGGAAAGAGGGGAAGCCATACTGGGGACGTGCCTATCACACTATCTTTCCGGCACACCACAGACGGAAAATCCGGGTCCAGAAGTTTCCATGCTAGCCTTTGCCAGGTCCTGGGAGTGGGCTGAGTTATTTTGAGTGAGTGTGTGGGGGAGCGTCTCTGCCGGCCCCTCAGAAGAGGGAAGTTGTCCCAGGGCGCAGAGGAGCTGGCGCTCAGACACCCGCCCCCAACCCTAATAGCAAAGGAGCTCCAGGTCTGCTGCACACTGCCCCTCTTCCCCAAGGTCCCCGGCTGCCTCCTGGGTCCCCCGCACCCTGTAAGTGCTTGTGCCTGGTCACCCTCCCAGGGAGCAGGATCAGTGGGACTGAGTTTAAGCCCCAGCCGCCTTTGGATCAGGGGCTCCCTGTCTTTCTTTGGGTCTGGCTCCCTTCATCTCTAAAAAGGGTTGAGACTCCCTCGCTAATGCTCTGTCTCTCGAAAATGAATAAATGTTAAAATTTTTTTTTAAAGAGTTGGGAAACATCCTGTTTTAGGGTTGTTGGAGGGGCTTGGAGGGTGAATGTGTTTGAGAAGTCAAGGGAGCAGACCCTGGGGCCAGGCCCCCTGGGTTCGACTCTCCCCCACCTCCCCCTTTACACTGTGTGACCCTGAGTGACAGAACCTCGTGTTTATGTCATGTTTCCTGCCAGGTCAAAGCAGGGCTCTCACCAAGGCTTCTCAGATGGTTTCAGCCCAAAGGATCTAGTGATGGCCCTTGGGCCTCAGTTTCCCTATCTTAGATGCTCTTGACTCCTGGGCGCCTCCCAGCTCAGGGCTCCCTGGGACCTAGTGGGGGCACGGGGCACAGAACCTAACCAGCTTGTGAGCGAGTTCCTACGTCTACCTCCTGCCACCTCCGTTTCCTCCTCTGTAAAGTGGGGACAGCGCCAACAACCTCCACGGTGGGTGTTGAGGGGCCTGACCTTCTGAAACGCCACGCATCACCGGAATGCCAGGGCTTCCAGCATTAGGAGGAGAGAAAAAAACCCCGCGATTAAGCCATGACACCCCATCGGTTTTCATACTTTTTAGGCACTTCCTGACTCAGACGTACTAAGATGTGCGCAGCGCGAGCACCGCCCCCCCTCTCTGAGTGAAACCGAGGCTCAGAAAGGGGCCTGGCCCCTCGCCCGCTCCCTCCCTCGCTGGTTCGCTGGTTCCTTCCTTCCTTCTCGCCACCCGGCCCTTCCCCGACTCAGTCGGCCCAGTCTGAGGGTGACTCTGGGCCTCGGTCCCTCAGCCTCCCGGCCAGGGCGCGGACGACCCCTCCCCGCGCTCCAGACCCGGGCTGGGGTCTCCCGCCCCCACGCGCAGGAACTCTCCAGCCGGCCCCTCCCTGCCCGCCGCAGCCGGACTCTGCCCCCGCCCCGCCCCGCCCTCCCGCCGCTCCCCTGCCCTCCGCTGCCCTCCCCTGCACGCCCCGCCCCGCCCCGCCCCTGCTGGGCCCAGCTCGGCGCCCATGTGACCCCGCTGCCAGGTCGGGGCGCGACGGGACGCGCTGGGACCGGCGTCGGGGGGCGCGGGCGCGGCCCGGGGCGGGGGCGGCATGGAGCGGAGGTGGGTCTTCGTGCTGCTCGACGTGCTGTGCGTGCTGGTCGGTAAGAGCCGCGGGGCCCCGCGCGTGGCGGGGCGGACCCCTTCCCCGGCGGTGCGCGCCCAGGCGCCCCGAGGGCTGGTTTGTAGCGGGGGTGGGGTGGGGGCCGCAGGCGGGGAGCTCTGGGGTGACCTCGGCGCCCACATCGGCCTGCGTGCCCCCCCACCCCCTCGGCCGTCCCGGGTCGCGGAGGGTTTGCGGCCCCCGGCCGGGGCGGTGACTCACGCGGGCGGCGGTCCAGGTTCTGGGCGGCCAGGGGCGCGGCCGGGGGCGGGGCACCGCCGGGAGGACCTCCACCCCCACTCCCGGGATCGGCGTTCCCAACGGGCACACTCAGCCGCTCGGTGGGATTCGAACCCCCTTCCCAGGCGGGGTGGGGGTGGGGGGTGCACAGGTGGAGAGAAAGGCTGGGCCCCGGGCTACGGGTGGACCCGTCGCCTCCGGCGGCTCAGACCAAACCTGTCGGGCGGGTTTGCGGGCCAGGCTGGGGGAGGGGGTGGCCCGAGGCCGCCCCCCTCCCCGCCCCTCCCCCAGGGTCCCGGGAACAAAGGCTGAGTGTTTGCTCCGGGGCGGTGCGGACAATGGCCCCGGAATTCTACCCCCCGGCGCGGGGAGGGGCCCCCTCGGGCCTAAGTCGCACCCCCCACCCCCTCCGTGTGGGGTTCCTGCACCTCCGCCGGGACGGAGGTCGCTGAAGGGCGGAGGGGTAATGCCCTGAAGGATCGCGCGCCAGCCCCAACCGTAACCCTAACCCTAAGCTCTTTGGAGTGGGCCAGGTGGTAACGGGAAGAGGTCCACAGGGGGGACTAGCCATCTGCTAGCCCTAGCCATCATTTATTGAGCACCTGTTATTTACATTTAAACATCAGTGTGGCACTTATGTATCCCAGACGCTAAGTGACATGCAAATAATTAAGTCTTTTCCACGGAACAGTCTAGGGGAGGTGCTGTTTCAGCCCGGAGAGGTTCAGGCACCTGTTGCAGGCAGTGTTGCTTCTTTGTGCCAGGCGCTCGAGGCCCAGGCAGACCCCGCTACCATTCTTGAAGCTTCACGATATAAGAAGTTGAGTTTCGTTGGGTGACAAGGACCCTGATGAAAAAATGGGGGGCGGGGATGATGTAAAGGCAGGGAGGTTCTGGAAGTGTCTGCCATGAGGGTGTGAACCAGAGTTTCCCAGGCAGGGAAAGGCCCCCAGTTCAGTGCTTTGAGCTCTGCTTCCTGAATCCACAGCTCTGGTTCCAGCTGAGGGTGATGAGCCTCCAGTGGAAGGGGCTGGGGCTGGGGCTGGGGGACAGGAGGCGGAGGCTAACCCTGCGCCGAGGCCCCTTGCGCCGGCCCCTGCCGTGGTTGGGTTGCGGGGATGGGGCTTGACTTGCTGGCTCAGCACGTTCTAGGCCCCGCCTCCCCGCTCCCCCCGCCCCCCCCCCCAACTTTGGGGGTCTCCTGCCTGGCTTCTCTGCCTCTGCCCTTGCCCTACCTCACAGCAGCCTGAGGGAACCCGTTGAACACATGCTCTGCTCCTTTGCTCCAAGCACTCTGGTGTCTCCCACCTCACTCACCGCAAGATTCCCGTTCTTACAATACCCTCCAGTCCCAGTGTTCCAGCCGTCCAGGCAGGGTCCTTTGCTGTTCTCTGGGACTGCCTTTCCCTCTGCCTGGAGCTCTTCCCCAGATCTGCCCTGAACTTCCTCAGCTCCCTTGATCCACCTTCTTTTCTGTGTGGCCTCCCCGATTCCAGTCACGTTGACCCATGATTCTTTATCCCTAACACTCGGCTCCGTGGGCAGACCTCTGTGTTTCCCCTGACTCAGCACTAAATTCGGTGTCTTAGGAGGAGGAGTTGGCCCTGCCTCCTGCGGTATTCATGCCAAAGAAGAGTCACACCCTTTTACACTTGTCACCTGTCCTGCTGGGGGGCAAAGGGCACCCTGCCTTCGTTTGTCACCCTTGGTTCAGCGGGGTCCTGGGACCCCAGTACTACAGCAATGCCTTTCATTATTCTGCCAGAACTTGTGGCTCCTGAATATGTCTTTGGACTGAGGCGTCGAGGCCCTTGGCCGGCTCAGGGTTAAAGGCAGGAATGTAGGTGTCTCAGCTCTGCCCCTTTCTGTGGTGCGTTCCTGGTCTCTCTGGCTTGCCTTACAGTGAAGGGCGGGGAGGGCCTCTCTTCTTTTAAAAGATGCTTATTAAAACACCTGCCTAGGCCAAGCCCTGGGCAGGCTCCGGGGACAGCCTTGAACATGGTGGGCCCCCCTCAGGTGTCCGTCAAGCCCCTTGGGCGGTGCTGAAAATCAAGTTTCACACTATGTTGCAGAAGTGCATACAGGCCCAGAGACGTGGAGAACAGAAATTCTGTGAAAGGGGCGCCAGCGTGGGCAGTCAGGAAGGGTGGACAGAGCTCAGGGAAGGTAGCTTGGTTGCATGGGAAGGTAGCTCAGGGACGGAGCTCGGTTGCATGCTTATGGAGTTTGCTCAGGGAGGAGAAAGGAGGCTGGATGGGAGTGAGTGAGGGGGGAGGGGGGGTGGGGGCTGTACAGTGGGCCCGGGGAGGATTTTGGTGTTTATCTGAGGATGATGGGGAACCATGAGGGGGTTTTAATGAGGGAGCAGACTCCCATTCGCCATGGGGAAAGCTCCTTCTCGCCGTCAGGTTGACGCGGAGGTGAGGAAACCAGGGAGGGAAGGCCGAGGCAGGTGGCCAAGTGCCCGACAAAGGCTGGCATTTGTGGCCCCCGGGCTTGGCTGGTGGGACCACACAGCATGGGGAGAACCGTGTGGCCACTGGCTTCTCTCCCCTGCCCCCAGCCTCTCTGCCTTTTGCCATCCTGACGCTTGTGAACGCACCATATAAGCGAGGGTTCTACTGTGGAGATGACTCCATCCGGTACCCCTACCGTCCAGACACCATCACCCACGGGCTCATGGCTGGGGTCACCATCACAGCCACCATCATCCTTGTAAGGCAGGAGAGGTTGGAGGGTGGTAGGTTGGGTGCTGGGGGTGGGGCCAAGTTTTGCCCTGAATGGTATGTGGGGAAGAGGGCCCCCCCTTTGGAGTTCCCAGAATCCCAGCAGACTCGGGGAGGCCAGGCACCCTGAAGCCCTTTCTGTGGGGAGTCCGAGGCCCAGCGAGCCAGGGCTTGGTGGAGACCCTCACAGTTGCCTCCCCAGCCCAGCCATGAGTGCCCTCAGCGGCTCCCTGTGCAGGTCTCTGCCGGGGAGGCCTACCTGGTGTACACAGACCGCCTCTATTCCCGCTCCGACTTCAACAACTACGTGGCGGCCGTCTACAAGGTGTTGGGGACGTTCCTGTTTGGGGCTGCGGTGAGTCAGTCGCTCACCGACCTGGCCAAGTACATGATCGGCCGTCTGCGGCCCAACTTCCTGGCGGTGTGTGACCCTGACTGGAGCCGCGTCAACTGCTCCGTGTACGTGCAGGTGGAGAAGGTGTGCAGGGGAAGCCCCGCCAACGTCACCGAGTCCAGGTGGGTGCTGGACCGGCCGCCTTCACTCGGGGCGATGCTGGGGACCCTGAGCCACGGCTGTTCCCACCCCTGGGGGAGGAGTCGGGGCTAGAGCAGGACCCCCAGGAGCTGGATGTGGAAGGGTGAGCTTCCTGGAGGGTAAGGTGGGGTGAGGCCGGGTGGGGCCCGTGGGCCTGGGTTGGGGAGGTGTGGGGATGTGAGGTGGGGCCGGGATGCGGGGTCCTGAGCAGAACAGCCCCCCAAACCTCAGGCCCCACTGTCCGGCTTCTGCTCTGTGCTCTCACATTCTCTGATAAACTTATCAATTAATTGCCATCTATTTTCCTGTTTAAAATTTTGAAATAAAATTCACATCACTAAAAATCACGAATTATACTATTTTAATATGTACAATTCATTGATTCTTAGTACATTCACAGTGTCGTGTAGCCATCCCCACTCTCTTATTCCAGAATCTTTTTATCATCCCAAGAAAGAAGCTCCATGCCCCCGGCACTGCCTCCTCCCTGAGCCCCTGGCACCCACGAACCCCCTTCCTGTGGGTGGGTGTGCCTCTTCTGACGCTTCACGCACGTGGGGTCACACACCGTGCAGCCTTTTGTCTGGCCTCTCCAGTGTCTGTGCTCACATGTGAGGTGTGTGCGTTTCTGCCTCACTTCTTTCGGTGTTCTTGTTCTGTGCGTGTGTCTTTGTGATTGTGATGTGTTCTTGATACGTGTGCCTTGATCACTGTGTAACGTCCTTTGTCTCTGCGAATGGTTTTTTTCTTTTCTTTTCATCGTCTGTTTTGTCCCATAGCAGCATGGCCACTCTGGCTGTCTTTTGGTTGCTGTCTGAATGGAATGCTTTTCCCACTTTTGTACTTTCAGCCTGTTTGTGCGTTTGAAGGTCTACAGCATATGCAAAGTTATGTTACTTTGTAAGTTTGTTTTGCAACCTCTGCCTTTTAATTGGAGAGGTTAATACATTTATATTTAATGTAATCCCCCATAAGAAAGAGCTTCTGGTGTTTTGTTATTTGTTTTCTACATATTCTTTTATCCTGGCTTTAAAATTTCTTCATTACTGCCTTTTACGTTAGTTACTGACTGTGCAGAAAGTTTGTGGCTATATAGCTCTGCCCCCCTTATGAGATTATTTTCACAAATTATATTTTATACATTGTGTGTTCATCAACTCAGATTTATAATTGCTGTTTTACTCAGGTTTTTGAAAAATGAGGTATAATTGACATAATTAATATGATGTGATGTTTGTTTTAGGTGTGCAACATGGTTCAACATTTGTATTTACCTTGAAATGATCACCACAATAAATCTAGCTAACACCCATCTGTATGTGCAGTTAAAAAATTATTTTTTTAAATTTTTATTTGTTTATTCAAAAAAAATTTTTTTTTAACGTTTACTGATTTTTTTGAGACAGAGAGAAACAGAGCATGAACAAGAGAGGGTCAGAGAGAGAGGGAGACACGGAATCTGAAACAGGCTTCAGGCTCTGAGCTGTCAGCACAGAGCCCGATGTGCTCGAACCCATGAACCGTGATATCATGACCTGAGCCGAAGTTGGACGCTTAACCGACTGAGCCACCCAGGCGCCCCAATTTATTTATTTTTGAGAGAAAGAGAGAGAGAGCACACAAGTGGCGGGAGGGGTAGAGAGCGAGGGAGACACAGACTCTGAAGCAGGTTCCAGTCTCTGAGCTGTCAGCACGGAGCCCAGCGCTGGGCTTGAACTCACACACTGCGAGATCATGACCTGAACCAAAGTCAGATGCTTAACCAAGTGAGCCACGCAGGCGCCCCATAAAATTGTTAGAAAACAATCAGGAATTACGAGCTCAAGTACATGAATACTGATGGTTGTATTGTGTAACTACCTTGACTCGTGTATCTCAGATCTTTGTGTGAGCCTGAGCTAACTGTCTAGCACCCTTCATTTCTCCTGGAAAGACTCCCTTTTGGAATTTCTTATAGGGTGGGTGTTTGAGTAATGAATTCTCTCAGTTTTTCTTTATCTGGGAATGTCTGAATTTCTCCTTCATTTTTAGGGGGTGATTTTGCCAGACCTAGAATTCTTGGTTATTTTGAAAGTATCACCCCACTGCCTCTGGCTTCCATGGCTTCTGACAAGAAACCGGCTGCTAATCGTACTGAGGACCCTCGTACCACAGGAGTCTCTTCTCTTGCGGTGTGCACGGTTCTTGCTGACTGTCCTTGGCAGTTTGATTACGCGTGTCTCTGAGCTTCTCCCATTCGAGTTCTCAAGCTTCTTAGATGTGTACGTTCGTGTCTTTGATCCGGCTTGGGCAGTATTCAGCCATGTGTCTTCAAATACTCTTTCTGCCCCTGTCTGTCTCCTCCCCTCTTTGGGCTCCCCCGTGTGTGTGGGCATCCCTGGTGCCTACCTCTTTTTCTCCCTTCTTACTCTGTGTCCCTCCAGTTGAATCGTCTCCGTTGACCTGTGTCCGTGCTCACGGTTCTTTCTGCCCATTCAGACCTGCTAGCGATTTTTCATTTCAGATACTACTTACTGTTTTCAGCTCCAGAATTTCTGTTTGGTTCCTTTGGATAACTTCTGTCTCTTTGTTGGTATTCTCTGTTTAGTGAGACATTGTTTCCCTCTTTGAACAGATTTTAAATGGCCAGAGAAAAGTCTTTGTCCAGTAAGTCTAGCACCTGGGCATCCTGGGGACAGCTTCTATTAACAGGTTTCTTTTCACCCTGTGTATCGGCCACACTTTCCCCCCTGTATGCTTTGTGACTATTTGGTTGAGAGCTGGGCATCTTTAATGTTGTCATGTAGCAACTCTGGAAATATCCTGTGCTCTCCCACCCGGCGATTATTGTTGCTGTTCGTTGCAGTTGTCGGTCGGTTGGTTAGCGACCTTTTGAACTAATTTTGTAAATTCTGTATTCTTTGTCACGTGTGGCCCTGAAGTTCTTTCTGTTAGCTGCACGATCAGCTAGTACTTGGACAGAGATTTCCTTAAACATCTGGCACTGGGAGAAAGACCTCTCTCTGAGTTTGCCGATGGGCTGTGTGTGCTGTGTCGGGGCCTGCCTTCCGAGCTCAGCCAGGCTTCCTGTTTGCGCAGCACCTGAAGGTCAGCCGGAGGTGAGAGCCAAGGGCTCCTTTCCTGAGCTTCCTGGTGGGTCCCTGTGCCTCAGCTGCCATGCATTGCCCTGGGCAGCAGTGACAGACATTTGCTGTAAAGGCTTCAGAGCAATTCCCCAGGTAGCTGAGTCGGCCACAGGAGAGTGGGGTAGCTCTGCACATCCACCAGATGGGTCCAGACCATCACAAATCCGTGCAAAGAGGTCTGTTTTGCTAGTCCTGGTGCTGGCCACTGCCAGTGTGATTCTGTTCGTACGAGTGTTTCCATTATGTTTATGGAGGGCTGGACCTTTGGAGTTCCTTAATCTGCCATTCTCTTGTCCACTGATGTCCTTTTTGCCAAACCTTGAGCTTAATTCCTGCATCAAGAACCACAGATGGGAAATAATCCCCAAACTGTGGTGCTATCTGTTTGTCTGCTCTACACAGTTGTCCGCCCTGGTTCTGAGTTTGTGGCCTACGGTATCCTTGTCAAAGACTGTGAGCCCCAGTTGGAGACTTTGTTTGTGTGGTCAGGGAAATGAAAAGGGGCCACGTTTCCCCATAAAACCCTCCCTCTGCTGGGTCCCAGACTGTGGGATACACAGGGGGCTGGGGGCCAGGGGGCCGGGGACTTCGAAGGCAGAGATGTCAGTGAGCTTCTCGGTCTCTGAGCCTGGGCCCCGGGCTCTGTTCCCCGTGCAGCCCCTCCTGACACTTGTGCTCTCCTTTCTTAGACTGTCTTTCTATTCTGGACACTCCTCCTTTGGGATGTACTGCATGATGTTCTTGGCGGTGAGTCTGTTTCCCAGGGTTGGCTTGTGGGACTGGGCCTCAGTTTCTCCTTCTGCAAAAGGGGGAAGGGGAGGTAGTGATGGGTCGAGGTGACTGGTTTGTTCTTAGAAACTGGAGGCTCCCGGCCTGCTGGCTTTGTGTTCCTGGCCTCCACTCCCGTCTGCGCCCTGGGCGTGGGGTGAGCCCAGCGGGCTCCTGGGCTGATGGCTGCCCTCCGGCCCCCAGCTCTACGTGCAGGCACGGCTTTGCTGGAAGTGGGCGCGGCTTCTGAGGCCCACAGTGCAGTTTTTCCTGCTGGCCTTTGCTCTCTACGTCGGCTACACCCGCGTGTCTGACCACAAGCACCACTGGAGTGATGTCCTTGTTGGCCTCCTGCAGGGGGCACTGGTGGCCGGCCTCACGGTGAGCTCCTGGGTCAGGAGACCCACCCTGGGTGGGGGGATCCTCTTTCCCTCCCCACTCCACTCTTCCCCCTCAGAGCCCATCCCTCACCCCCCACGACCTTCCCGCTCCCCTGCCCCCATCAGCCCTTGTCTTGTCTCCTAGGTTCGCTATGTCTCGGATTTCTTTAAGTCCCGGCCCCCACAGCGCTGCCTGGAGGAGGAGGAGCTGGGACGGAAGCCCAGCCTGTCACTGACTCTGACCCTGGGTGAAGCTGACCGCAACCACTATGGGTACCCGGTCTCCTCCTCTTGAGGCGGGGTCCTTCTGTGCATCTGCGTGTTCATGGTCCTGGCAGGGACCTCTGCTAGCCTGGTGGTGAGGGCTCCAGGTGCCCTGTGCTGGCCGCTGGTGGGCGTTCCACTAACTCTGCCTGCTGTGCACTGGACCAGGGGTCTGGGGGTGCACAGGGCAGCCCCAGCGTTTAAAAGAGGGACTTTGTCCTCTTTTCTCCCTTTTGGTGGATTAGAGGGGGACCAAGAGACCCAGCTAGATGCTGTTTTTGTAAAGGTAATGTATATGTGGACTTTGAGTAAAATAGAGTGTTTGCTCGACAACTGATGATAGCCTCTGTTCCTTATGGCCATTCTGAGCACTGTTCGTACAGCAGAGGGGGAGACACTTCCTTGCTTGGGGCTCAGCTGAGCTCAGGAGTCAAAGTGGCTGGTGGCAATGTTGCCCTTTGGAGATGAGGGGAGAGTGGTACACTCTTTTCCTGGCCTCACCCTGTGTATCTCTTCATCTGGCTGTCGATTCATGCTTATCACACCCTTTAATAAACTGGTAAACCTAAGTGTTCCCTGATTTCTGTGAGCCACTCAAGCAAATAGAGACCCTAAGGAGGAGGTCATTGGGACCTTCCGGTCTAGTCAGTGGGTTAGAAGCACAGGTAACAGCCTGGGGCTTGTGACTGGCATCTGAAGTGGGGGGTGGGACCGAGTCCTTAACCTGTAGAACCTGATGCTGTCTTGAGGTAGACAGTGTCAGAATTGAGTTCTTGGATACCCCTGTGGTGTCCAAGAATTGCTTTGTGGTGGTTTTTTTTTTTTTTTTTGAGGAGGGGCACTTCCTGGATGTTGAAATTGGGTCCAGAAACTGAAAGAATTGTCTATGAATCCATTTAGTCAAGAAGACAAATGAAAGTAACAGCCAGGCCTTTACTGGCTTCCTCTGGTCCTATCAGCAAGGGGAAAGCTGGAGAATGCACCAGCTGCCCGGTGCACTTTCCCCATGGCACGGTGCTTGGGTCAGGGGTCGGGTGCAGCAGCACGAGGCTCCTGCAGGTGTCTGGGCCCAGGCGGAGGGCTAGGATTGGGGAAACCCCAAGTGCCGAGTCAGTGGAGAAACGCTCTCCCCTCACAATAGGGAGGCCTCTACTGAAAGCGCCCCTCCCCCATCCTGCTCCCCCAATAGAGGTCCTCAAATGGAAACTCCTGGGAAGAAATTCACATATGGCTAAGGTATAGTCAGAGGGGCCGGAATCTGCAGAGCTGTCCCCCAAGCCTCCTATGGTGGAGCCTGAAAGGTCACACATGGGGCATGGGCCTGGCACTGGGCTCCTTATCCCCCTTTCTGCTTGGTGATCCCCTCCAACTGACTGGGACCCTGCCCTTAAATCTTCCCATCTCGGAAGTTCCCACCTTTAACCGACATACCTGGGTTTCCTGGGGCTCCGAGTCCACATCCTGCATTCCTGGAGGGCTCGCAAAGCTGCAGCTCCCTTGTCCTGACTCTTCCCCTGTGGTCACTCACCTGGGGCTTCAGAACCAGCTCCTACTCAGTCCGGGAATGGCGACTCCCCACCTTTCACCAAAGTGAAATAGACGTAAAATAGATGGAGACTAACCGTGAGAAGTACATGCTTTTAAAAAGGAGACATGATCAAAATCTTAGTGTAGGGAAGGCTTTTGCAATTGGGGAAAACAGAAAATGAAGTTGAGGCAAACCTGGGGCCTAGGACAGAGCAGTGGCTCAAGAAGGGGCACGCACCGCGAGTGGTGGATCCTGCATGCGTCCAAGAGGCTGGTGCCTTCAAATGATGCAGAGCATCCAGAGCTCACCTTTTCAATGACATTGTAAGCAGTGAGTTTGACTGTTGTTTTTTTTTTTTTTAGTTTTTTTATTTTTGACAGAGAGAGGGAGAGAGAGAGAGAGAGAGAGAGAGAGAGAGAATGAGCGTGGGAGGGGCAGAGAGAGAGGGAGACACAGAATCCGAAGCAGGCTCCAGGCTCCCAGCTGTCAGCACAGAGCCCGATGTGGGGCTTGAACTCACAGACCGTGAGATCATGACCTGAGCCAAAGTCGGACGCTCAATGGACTGAGCCACCCAGGTGACCCGTGAGTTTGACTTTTGTACTGAACAAGTGCAGGGGCGCTGGGGGGCTCAGTTAAGCGTCTGACTTTGGTTCAGATCATGGTCTCAGGGTTCGTGGGTTGGAGCCTTGCGTTAGGCTCTGTGCTGACAGTTTGGAGCCTGGAGCCTGCTTCAGATTCTGTGTCTCCCTCTCTCTCTGCCCCTGCCCCCCCCCTTTCTTTCTCTCAAAAATGAGAAGAAACATTAAAAAAAATTAAATATTTGCAAAATGGGTGACTTACTGTTAACTGTTAATGTTTTATTTGCCCATAGAAGCTGTCTTTATGCCACACCCCTCTTGGGGTGTTCTGGCCAGGCCTCAGGGGGATAATGTAGCACCTGGGGGCACAGATGCAGCCTTGAAGCCCTGGATGGAGACCATCTCTCTGGCCTCCGTGACCTTGCCCTTGGTGCTATGGGAGACAGGCAGGAGGGGGGCCTGGATGCCACAGAACGCCAGCGTGCTGGATGTCATGAACTTGCTGGAGGCGTCAGGAAAGCCACCATGAAACTGCCCCGGGGCGCGGGAGCTGAGGCATCACAGGACACAGTAGAGGGCAGTGACGGAGCCCCGGGCCCAGAGCCGAGGCATCCCAGCACACAGCAGAGGGCAGTGATGGAGCCCTTGCTGCACAGGAGGAGGACATATCCAGGCTCGGACTGTGTCTGTGTCAGGGAACGGGGCGAGGTTCCCAGCCGGAGCCCACAGGGAGCTGGGGCTCAGGGAGCCGCCCTCTCTTCCCTGGTGCAGTGACCCTGAAGACCAAGGCCACAGTGATGGTTTGGGCCGTAACAGTGCAAACAGCCACGATAGAAACCACTCCAAATGCGGTTTGCTGGAGCACGAGGGTGGCTGTGTCGGGACGGCCGATGAACTGTGAGGTGGGGGAGTTGAGCAGGATGTAGCCGAGGGCCCTGTTGCTGGCTTTGAGTGGGAGAGTGCCTCGGTGCTTCCTGAAGACCCCAGGACCACAGCCGTGAAAATAGAGTGCTATATTGCCCAGACCTGTGTCCAGAGTCCTCAAAAGGCATAAAAGTCACAGTCTGCTTACTGTTTGAGTAACCACCACCCGGACACTTGGCATGCTGGTATGCATCAATGAGAAAGCAGAGATACAGTTTCTTGGGCCCAGTGGTTCTTACAGGTTAGGAAAATTAGGACATATTGGTGCACCAGGCAGAGACACAGGCAAGCTCTCACACACATAATTGTAGGGTTATCCTTATAGTTTCATGGAAAAACAGTAGTTTCTCTTTTCTTTTTACAAAGGGGATTTTTCTGTTGATTCTTTGAAACTCCTAAATTCTTAGCCATGAAAGTATCATTTCTCATGGCCTGTTCTCAATGCTCGATATTTCCCCCACTTTCTGATGTTAATTGTCTTTTGAAAAACCCCTCCTAACTGACTATTAGAAGATATGCAGGAATTTTTTTAAAAAGTTTTTTGTGCGCAAATGCTAGTGTGGTTTTGTAGGAGATCATGTCTCCTTTGGTATAGGTGCATACTGAATTAATTAGGAGTGAAATCTTGTGATGTCTATAACCTACAATCTTTCACAATAGAAGATGTCAAGCAAACATGGCAAATTTATAAAATTGCAGTCTGTGTTTGTGTGTAGGTATTCATTATGTCACTCTCTGTAGTATATTTGGAGAATTTTCATATTCAAAAAAGGAAAATTCTGCTCAAGTGAATTTTCCTAAGTCAACAGTATCCATTCATTTCCCAAATGAGTCCCTTTTTAAGCTGCAACAACATAAAATCCTAATTGAAAAACAAGATTATTATAATTCTTAGTGTTGGTTACCACCCTGATATAAGAGGGCAGTTTTCCCCCACTCATTAGTAGCAGTGGCGACACATCTATGCCCTTATCACTCTGAACACTTGGGTTTAGACGGAGAGGGCAGGAGATACGGAGCTGTGACTAAAAAAACTATAATCCTCTTTCAACACATTTTCAGCACCTGGACAGCTCCTGGGGTTTCTCTACCAGCCCATGGACTGCTTCTGTGTCAGAGACATAAACACGCTCCCCAGTTTTTCTGTTAGCCTTATTTTTTAACAGTTGAGACTTGTAGAATGAAGTGGCCCAGTTTATATACTTAATAGCCCAATTTTGGGTGAATCCAGGACTTTGGATGGGAATCTCCAATCGGTAAAAGGCCAGAATTGCTGACAACAGGCAGCTGCTCTGTACAGGCACACAGCTCTTTCCTCTCATGTCTCACTCCTAGCGGCCAGAGGAACTTCTCCCTCTCACAGCGTCAGAGACAAATAGCCATGCCACATTCAGCTGCGATGTAGCAGCAACAGCAGCAACTCCAAGGCCAGAGCCGCATCCCTGAGGCCACCTGGTTCAGACCTGGCAACTGACCCTTGACCCTCTGCAGAAGACTAGGGTTAGGGTTAAGGTTAGGGTTAGGGTTAGGGTTAAGTCCCAGGAGACTCCAGGTGCTGAACCCACAGCAGTGCAGTTGTCTCCCCTAAGGGCTGAGTGGAGTGCACAAGGGAGGGTGCCGGTCAGGATTAGTCTTTGGGTTCCAAGGCCAGACAACTGTATGGGCCACTGGTTGGGTAGGCCTCAGGAATCCTCTTGGGCAGCTGTAGCCGGGCCTTGGAAACCACATGGTGTTCCAGGTTCTACGTGGAGGGATCCTGCATCGCTTCTTGACCCAGGCGTGTGGTGTTGTCAGACTTTGGTATTGGGTCCCCATGGGGAGATAGCCTTAGCTAGTGTTATGGTTTAGTCCACGGACGTCGCCAGTGCCGAAGCGACTCCAGTTTCATGATCTCCCTCGAGGGCTGAAGTGAGGGCCCATGCGACGGTGCGGCTCAAGTGTAGGTTTAGGGTTGTAACCCGTGATCTCCCTCGAGGGGTGAGTTGTAGGGTTGGAGAGAGGGTTAGGTTTCGGTTGAGGGTTCTGGTTAGGGACAGGGTCAGGGCTCCAGGCGCTGAACCCACAGCAGTGCAGTTGTCTCCCCAAAGGGCTGAGTTGAGGGCACAAGGGAGGGTGGCGGTCAGGATAAGTCTTTGGCTTCCAAGGCCACACAACTCTATGGGCTACTGGTCGGGTAGACCTCAGGAATCCTCTTGGGCAGCTGCAGCCGGGTCTTGGAAATCACATGGTGATGTTTTAGGTTCTATGTTGAGTGATCCTGCACCACTTCTGGACCCAGGCGCGTGGTGTTGTCAGACTTTGGTATTGGGTCCCCATGGGGAGAGAGCCTTAGCTAAGGTTAGGGTTCCGTCCAGGGATGTCGCCAGGGCTGAAGCGACACCAGTGTTGTGAATTCTATGGAGGGCTGAAGTGAGGGCACATACTTGGCTGTTGGTGTGGTGTAGACGTAGTGAGATAGATAGGGTTAGGTTTATGGTGAGGGTTATGGTTAGGGTTACGGTTCGGGTTAGGGTTACATCCCAGGAGGCTCCAGGTACTGACCCCACAGCAGAGCCGTTGTCTCCAGATGGGCTGATTGGAGTACACAAGGGAGGGTGCCGGTCAGGATTAGTCTTTGGGTTCCAAGGCCAGACAATAATATGGCCCACCCTTTGGGTAGGCCTCACAAATCCTCTCGTGCAGCTGCAGTCGCGCTTTGGAAATGACATGGTGATGTTCACGTTCCATGCCAAGTATTTCTACAGTGATTCTTGAACGCGTGTAGGTGCTGTTGTCAGACTTTGGAATTGGGTCCCCATGGGTAGAGAGCCTTAGCTAGGGTTCACATTCGGTTCAGGGATGTCACCAGGGCCGAAGTGACTCCAGTTTCGTGATCTCCCTCGAGGGGTGAACTGAGGCCCCATGTGAGGGTGCGGGTCAAGTGTAGGGTTAGGGTTAGAGATAGGGGTAGGTGTAGGGTGAGGGTTATGGTTAAGGTTAGGGTTAGGGTTAGGGTTAGGTCCCAGGAGGCTCCAAGCTCTGACCCCACAACAGAGCAGTTGTCTCCCTGAAGGTCTGAGAGGAAGACACAAGGGAGGGTGCCGGTCAGGATTAGTCTTTGTGTTTCAAGGCCAGACAAATGTATGGGCCACCCTTCAGCTAGGCCTCAGGAATCCTCTCGTGCAGCTGCAGTCGCGCTTTGCAAATGACGTGCTTATGTTCCACGTTTCATGCCGAATATTTTTGCAGCAATTCTCGAACCCATGTACGTACTGTTGTCAGACTTTGGAATTGGGTCCCCATGGTGAGTTAACCTTAGCTAGGGTTAGGGTTTGGTCCAGGGAATTCTCCAGGGATGAAGCTACTCCAGTTTCCTGATCTCCCTTGAGGGGTGAATTGAGGGCCCCTGCAAGGGTGAGGGTCAAGTGTTCAGTTAGGGTTACAGATAAGGTTAGGTGTTAGGGTGAGGGTTATGGTTAGGGTTAAGGTTAGGGTTAGGATTAGGTCCCAGGAGGCTCCAGGTACTGACCTCACAGCAGAGCAGTTTTCTCCCCAAATGACTGAGTGGAGTACACAAGGGAAGGTGCCAATCAGGATTAGTCTTTAGGGTCCAAGGCCAGACATATGTATGAGCCACCTTTTGGGTAGGCCTTAGGGGTCCTCTCGTGCAGCTGCAGGCGTGCTTTGCAAATGACCTGGTGATGTTCTATGTTCCATGCCGAGTATTTGGCACCGATTCACGAACCCGTATGCGTGCTTTGTCAGACTTTGGAATTGGGTCCCCATGGGGACAGAGTCTTAGCTAGGGTTAGCGTTCAGTCCAGGGACATCACCAGGGCCGAAGTGACACCAGTGTTGTGAATTCCATGGAGGGCTGTAGTGAGGGCACATCCGTGGCTTTGCATCTGGTGTAGATGTAGTGAGATAGATAGGGTTAAAGTTTAGGGTGAGGGTTATGTTTAGGGTTATGTTTAGGGTTAGGATTAGGTCCCAGGAGGCTCTAGGCACTGACCCCACAGCAGAGAAGTTGTCTCCCCGAAGGGCTAGTTGAATACACAAGGGAGGTTTCCAGTAAGGATTTGTCTTTGGGTTCAAAGTCCAGACAAGTGTATGGAATGCTCTTTGGGTAGGACTCAGAAATCCTCTGTTGTAGCTGCAGTCGCACTTTGGAAATGACATGGTGATGTTCCACGTTCCATGCCGAGTATTTCTGCACTGATTCTCTAATCCGTGTGTGTGCTGTTGTCAGACTTTGGAATTGGGTGCCCATGGGGAGAGTGCCTTAGCTAGGGTTAGGGTTTGGTCCAGGGACGTCGCCAGGACCGAAGTGACACCAGTGTTGTGAATCCATGGAGGACTGAAGTGAGGGCACATGTGTGGCTGTGGGTCTGGTTTAGAGTTAGTGTGATAGATAGGGTTAGGTTTCGGTTGAGGGTTCTGTTTAAGGTTAGGGTTAGGTCCCAGGAGGCTCAAGGCACTGACCGCACAGCAGAGGAGTTGTCTCCCCGAAGGGTTGAGTGGAGTACACAAGGGAGGGTGCCGGTCAGGATTAGTTTTGGGTTCCAAGGATAGACAAATGTGTGGCCCATCCTTCGGGTAGGCCTCAGGAATCCTCTTGTGCAGCTGCAGTCGCGCTTTGGAAATGGCATGGTGATGTTCCACGTTCCATGCTGAGTATTTCTGCAGCGATTCTCGAACCCGTGTGCATGCTGTTGTCAGACTTGGAATTGGGTTCCTATGGGGAGAGAGCCTTAGCTAGGGTTAGGATTTGGTCCAGGGACGTCGCCAGGGCCGATGTGACACCATTCTCGTGAATTCCATGGAAGGCTGAAATTTGGGCACATGGGTGGGTGTGGGTCTCGTGTATAGTTAGTTAAGAGATTATGTTAGGTTTAGGTTTAGGGGTAGTGTTACGGTTCTGTTTGGGGTTAAGACTAGTTCCCAGGAGGTTCCAGGCCCTGAACCTACAGCAGTGTAGTTTTCTCCCCAAAGGGCTGACTGGAGTGCAGAAGGGAGGGTACCGGTTAGCATTAGTCTTTGCGTTCCAAGCCAGACATCTATATCCACACTCTTCGGTAGGCCTCAGGAATCCTCCTCTGTATCGGAAGCCATGCTTTGGAAATGACATGGTGATGTTCCAGGTTCTATACCGAGTAATCCTCCTCCACTTCTGGGCCCCATGTCCGTCATGTCCTCAGACTTAGGAATTGGGTCCCCATTAGGAGAAAGCTTTAGCCAGGGTTAAGGTTCAGTCCGGGGACGTTGCCAGGGCCAAAGCGACACCAGTGCCGTGATCACCCTGGAGGGCTGAATGAGGGTCCATGCGCGGGTGCGGGTCACGTGTAGGGTTAGGGTTAGAGTTGGGGTGAGGTTTAGTTTGAGCGGTATGTGAGTGTCACAGTTAGGGTTAGGGTTAGGTCCCAGGAAGCTCCAAGCGCTGAACCTCCAGCAGGGTAGTGGTCTCCCCAGAGGACTGAGTGTGGGTCTTATCAGAGCGGGCTCTTCAGGCTTAGGCTTTGTGTGCCAGGGCCAGCCTCGTGTGTGTGCCATCTTCAGTTGGGCCTCATCAACCCGCTTGTGCAGCTCCATGCGGGCATTGGAAATGTCATGATGATGTTCCATGTTCCATGCCAAGTAATTCTGCACCGCTTTGGGCCCTTTGTTTGTGGTGTTCTCAGAGATAGGAATTGGGTCCCCATCCAGAGAGGTCCTTAACTAGGGTTAATGTTCTGTCCGGGGACTTCACCGCTGCCGATGTGACACCATTCCTGTGTGTCGTGTGCGTTGAGTTAGGGCTTGGGATTGGGTTTGATGTTAGGGGTTAGGGTTACGGTTAGGGTTGGTGTTAGGGATTAGAGTTAGGGGTTAGAGTTAGGTTTATGCATTAGGATTTGGTTTAGGGTTATGGTTAGTGTTTAGGGTTACGGTTAGGGGTTAGGGTTTGGAGTTAGAGTTAGGTTTAGGCGTTAGGTTTGGGCTTGGGTTAGGCTTAGTTTTAGGGTTATAGTTTGGGTTGAGAGTTAGGGTTATGGTTAGATGGTAGGTTAGGTTTAGGTGTTAGTGTTAGTGTTAGGGTTTGCGTTAGGTTTAGGGATCAGGTGAGGTCTAGGTCTAGGAATTGGGTTAGGGTTATGGGTTAGGGGATTTGATTAGGGTTAGTGTTAGGGTTAGTGTTAGAGTTTTATGGTTAGGGTTAGGGTTAGTTTTAGTTTCTATAATTTTAGTGTTAGTGGGTAGAGTTAGAGCAGTAGGGTTAAGGTTTTATGGTTAGAGTTATAGGGTTAGGGTCAATTTAGTATTAATTTGGGTTATGTTTACCTTTATGGTTCGGTAGGGTTAGGTTTGGGTTTACGCATGGGGACAGGGGCAGGGTTTAGTATTCGTGTTATGGTGAGTGTTAGCTGTTAGGTGTAGGTGTTGGGATTTGCATTAGTGTTAGGGTTAGGGCTAAGGTAAGAAGTAGGTCATGCTTGCACTCCCACTTGGAGCGGGAGGATGTTCATGTGTGGACACACCCTCCATCTGGAGGTATTTTGTTCATTTTATCGCCCCTGCCTCTTTGCACTGGAGGTTGTTCTTGCCTTGCACCATTCCAGCTTGGCTCTGGAGTGTTTCACACTGTCACCCTGCCCTCTCTCGGTTTGTTAGGATTTCACGTACTGCCTCATCCGTTTTTAGTGCATCGGGTGCATAGTTTTAATCTCTTTATCATTTATCTCTTCTCTGATTTTAATTATTTTCTTCATTCTGCTCTTTGGGGGTTTTGTTTTTTGTCCTTTGTCTGGCTTTTATAGTTATAATGTTATGGAGTTTACTTCCGTTTTTTTTTTTTTTTTTTTCCTGCAGCAGACCTGTATTGCTATAAACTTCCCTGTTAGAACCAGTTTTCCTGCTTTACAGAAGTTTGGATTGTTGTGTTTTCATTTTCGTTTGTTTCCATTTCATTTTGGATTTTGTCTTTGATTTCTTGGTTGAGCCATTGATTGTTTAGTAGCATGTTATTTAACTTCCATGTTTTTTTGCCTTTTCCAGATGTTTTTTTCTTGTTGTAGACTTCTACTTTCATAGCATTGTGGTTTGAAAAGACACATGGTATGACGTTGATCGGTTTCATTTTGTTTTGGCTTTGTTTTATGACCTAATATTTTATCGAGTGTGGGGAATGTTCTATGTGCACGTGAAAAGAATGTGTATTGTGCTGTTTTAGGATGGAATGTCTAAAATATATGGGTTAAGTCCATCTGGTCTATTCTATCATTCAAAGTCACTACTTCCTTGTTGATTTTCTGATGGAATGATCTTTCCATTGATGTCATTGGGGTGTTAAAGTGCCCTACTATGATTGTATGACTATTAATTCTTTCGTTTTGGACTGTTTTGTGTATTTGGATGCTCTCAGGTTGAGCGCATATATGTTTACAATTGTTCTATCTTTTTGTTGGATCGTACCTTTTATTAGTATAGTGTCATTCTTTGTTTCTTGTTACGGTTTTATTTAAATCTATTTTGTCTGATATAGGTATGGCTACTGCAGTTTTCTTTTGATACTTTAGTTCTATAATTAGTCTTTTGTAGGTAGAAAATAGATGGGTCCTATATTTTATTCATTCTATCACCCAGTGCCTTTTATTATGAAGAGAGAGAGCACAGGCATGGGAGGGCAGGGTGGGGGGAAAGGGGAAAGAGGGAGACAAAGAGAGAGAGAGGGAGAGAGAGAATGAGAATGAATCCTCACCAAGTTCCATGCTCAGTGCAGAGCCCAGTTGGGGCTCGATCCCATGATCCTGGGATCATAGGCTGAGCCGAAATCAAGAGTCGAAATTTCAAGCGATTGAGCCATCCAGTTGCCCCTATCTGTCACCCAGTGCCTTTGATTTGAGCATTTATTCTGTTTCCATTCAAAGTAATTGATAGACATGTACTTGTCCTATTATTACTTGATGCTGGTTGTTTCTGAATTTTTCTGATCCTTTCTTCTCTTTCTCTTTTTTTGGTTTGCTGGGTTTCTTCACAGTTTCACAGTTGAAATTGCTTGCCTTTATACTCTGCATATGTATGAGTGGTGTTTGGTTTGTGGTTATTATTAGGTTTGTACCTAACCACTTCTGCATATAGAAGTCTATATTAAGTTGATAGTTATTTAAGTTTGAACCAGTTCTTTACTCCTCTCCTCCCCGTGTTGTAGCTATGTAGTGTTTCTATTTCAAAACCTTTCATATCGTGAATACCTTGACTGATGTTTTACAGATATACTCACTTTTATTCCTTTTGCGTTTCGCACTTTAATATTGTCACTTTAGGTGTTTCTTTTCCACTTAAAGAGTCCCCTTTAACATTTCTTGCAGGGGTGGTTTGTTGGCTGTGAACTCGCTTAGTATTTACTTGGGAACCTCTTGATCTCTCCTTCCATCGGATTGATAGTTTGCTGGATAGAGTTTCTTTGGCTGCAGATGTTTTCCATTCAGCACATTTACCATACCATGCTGGTCACTTACGGTTTCAAAGTTTCTTCTGAAAAACATCCAGTGATAACCTTATGGGGTTTCCCTTGTAGGAAAGTGTCATCTTTTGTTTTCCTGCTGTGAAAATTTTTCTTTATCACGACATTTTGCGTTTGATTACTATATGACTTGGTGTGGATCTGCTTCTGTTGAATATATTGGGGGTTCTTTGTGCCTCCTGCTTCTGGATCTGTTTCCTTCCCTGCATTAGGGAAGTTTCCATCTATAGTGTCTTCAAATAAATTTTCTGGTTCTATTTCTCAGAGTTATGAGAATGAGAAATAGGACAGAAAAGACCTGTTGAAGGTTCTCTGATGAGTCACTGGATTTGCATGCGTGGAAGATAGATTTGGGACTCAAATGAACAACCTACCTTTGACTTCAAAGACTAGAAAAAACCAACAATCTACGTCCAATGTTCTCAAAAGGGAGAAAGTAATCCATATGAGAGTGCAAACCAATGAAACTGAGACCATGAAATCAATAGAAAATGTGAAGAAGACCAACAGTGGGTTTTCAGAAGAGTGAAACAAAATTGTCAAGACTATACCTAGAGTATGCTAAGACAGAGAGAGGACCCAATTCAAAAGAATTATAAATAAAAGAGAAGACATTACGCCTTATACCAAAGAAACATAAAGCAGGCAAAGAGGTGACTACGGCCAAATCAGATGCCAGCAAACCGCCTACCTAGAAGAAATGGATAGGTTCTTAGAAACACACAACCTACCAAGACTGTATCAGGAAGATATAGAAGGTTTGCACAGACCCATTAAAGGAAGACTGTATCAATACAAGAAGATAACCAACGCAAGTAAATTGAATCAGTAATCGAAGTTCTCCCAGGGAAGAAAAGCCCAGGACCAGGTGGATTCAATGGTGAATTTGACCAAACGCTTGTAGAAGAACTAACAGCAGTCGTCTCACTGATTCAAAAGGAATGAACACCACCAAATTCATTTCCTGAGACTGGAATCACCCTGGTAGGAAGCCAGAAAAGGATACTACCTGAACAGAAATCTATAGGCCAGTATCCCTGTGATGAATATAGATGAATAATTCCCAGTAATATACAGGCAAACCAAATTCAGCATCACCTTAAAAGGATCATTGACCGTGATGAAGGGTTTTCTTCCTGTAAAGGAAGGATGTTTCAGAAATGGAAATCAATAAATGTGACCCCTCACATAATTGAATTAAATAAAAATCAACCAGAACCAGACTCTTAACTATAAATACAAACGGAGGGTTACTAGAAGGGAGGTGGGCAGGGGGATGGGTTTAATGGGTGATGGGCTAAGGAGGGCGCTAGTAGTGAGGAACACTGGGTGTTGTATGTAAGTGATGGATGACTACATTCTATACCTGAAACCAACATTACACTGTATGTTAACCAACTGGAATTTAAATAAAAGCTTGAAAAAATAAATACTAAAGAAATACATAAATAAATTTAAACTAAATACATTAAAAAAAAAGAAAACTCATGTGATGATGTCAATAGACATAGAAAAAAAGTTATGAGAAAATTTGGTATTCATTTGTGCTAAAAACCTCTTTAAAAAAATTCAGTGTAGAAGGAACATATCTCAACATAAGACAGGCCATGTATGTGAAGCCCACAGCTAATATCATACTCAATAGTGAAATTGTGAAAGATTTCCCACTAAAATCAGGCACAAGACAAGGATGCCCTAGATATGTGAAGGGGATTAGGTGATTCAGGCTTCTGGTTATGCAATGAATAAGTCACAGATAGAAGATATAGCATAGGGGACATAGAGAATGGTACTGGAGTAGTGATGCATGGTGACAGATGGTAGCTATACCTGTGTTAGCATAGCAGAATGTATACACTTGTCCAATCACTATGTTGTTCATCTGAAACTAATGTAACATAGTGTGTCAGCTATTCCCAAATAAAATGATTTTTTTTTAAATAAGGTAAAGGAATGAAATAAAAAGTTTAATGGAAAAGAACCTGTTAATATCTAATCAAGAAATGCAGTAAAGTTCCAAAATAGAAAGTCACCATATCAAATTCTGTAGCATTCCTATACACTAACCCAATTATCTAAGAAGAAGTAATGAAAACAATCCCACTTACAATAGCATCAAAAACAATACAATTTACAAGAATAAATTTAGCCAAGGAGGTGAAAGATCTCTCTACATAAAACTATAAAACCTGTGTGCAGAAATTGAAGAAATTCAATTTGGATGAAAGAAACAGGAGAACACACAAGTCAGTGAAAATCCATCCCATGTCCATCTTTCGGAGGAATTAATATAGATACAATGTCCATACTACCCAAAGTCATCTAGACATTCAGTGCAATCTCTATCAAGACTCCGATGCAATTTTTATGCAATTAGAAAATCATATCCTAAAATGTATTTGGAACCACAAAAAGACCCCAAGTAGCCAACGCAAGAGAGAACAAAACAGGAGGCATCACACTTCTTGACTTCAAGCTTCATTCTAACACAAAGAAATCAGTTATGTCACTGGCATAAGCACACACACAAGACAATGGAACAGAAATTGAGAACCCAAACTAAACCCATGCATGCACAGTCAACTAGTATTTGACAAGGGAGTCAAGAATACACAGTGGAGAAGAGTAGTCTCTTGAACAACTGGTGCTGGGAAAATTGGACATTCACATGTATAAGAATAAAGCTTAGCACCGTATGTTACACCACTCCCTAGAGAGTGAAAGGAAGAAACAGAGATGTGGTTAGAGAGAAACAGAGACAAAGAGGAAGTACAAGGAGGAAAGTAGAGACCTGGTCCAGGTATGTGGATGGGGTTAGATGCACCAGGGGAGAGGGGATGTGTGAGGTGGCTCTGAGTGCTGGGGCAGAAAGGGCTTGTATCATGGGCAACAGAGTTCCATGACCCCAAGACTCCAACATCCCTGGCTCCAAGCTCTGCAGAGGCCATTGCAATTGAAAAGATGGGTATCCCTCATTTCTTCTGGAATTGTGAGGCTCAGCCTCATGTTCTGTCATGGGGAGGGATGTCTTGAGGGAGAGTGTGCTCCTCTTTGGCAGGTAAACTTCAGAGCCTGCCCTGTGGGGAGGTGTCCTGAGGCCATCTTCCTCACTGCCCCAGGCCCTGTTTGATTTCCCCCCCTCCCCCCACCATCTGGCCTTCCTCATGTTCTGAACCCAGGCATCAGGCGTTGTGTTGCCCCCAGGTGCTGCAGTCTGGACCTGGCAGAGGTGGACTGCTGATATTGATAAAAAAATATTTGACAATAAGGTCCATATCCTCCCTCTGGGACTAGTGGTGTGCATCCAAATCGTGGGTTGCCATCCTCCTGTCCACAACCAATCTGAGGATTCCAGAAGGTAGGTGAACCCTTTAAAACACCATAGTCTTCTCTTACATCAAATTCAAAGACATTTTCTTGTCGCAGCTTTCTTTTAATTCTGAAGAGATGGTAATTAGTAATTGAAGGCATAATGGTCCTATAGGAAATTGACCTATATGATTGATGGACATTATTTCACCCATCCTTATCCCTAAAGCACATTTCGTTAGAAATATTAGCCAAGGATACACACTGTAAATTCACAACAGATGTGTAGCTCCCTGTAAGTTGCATTCTGACCTTGTCACATATGTGCCATCAAAGATATTATTAGTGACTTTTCAGATAAGCTCTCCACATCAAGATGGTCATGTTAGAGAATCTGGTATAAATGGAATTTCGCAGATTCTAAATGAGGAATGATTTTTCATTTTTAATGTTTCTTTTTTTCTTTTTTTGAGAGAGCCCGAGCTGGGGAGCGGGGAGAGAGTGGGAGACACCGAATCTGAGGCAGGCTCCAGGCTCTGAGCTCTCAGGATAGCCTGACACGGGGCTCAAACTCATGGCCTGCAAGATCATGACTTGAGTCGAAGTCGAACGCTTAACCGACTAAGCCACCCACGCGCCCCAGGAATGATAGTTTATTGGCAAAGAAGGAGAAATTAAAGATAGTGTAAAGGATGTCTAATTAAAAAAAAATTTTTTTTAACATTTATTTATTTTTGAGACAGAGAGTGACAGAGCATGAACGGGGGAGGGGCAGAGAGAGAGGGAGACAGAATCGGAAGCAGGCTCCAGGCTCTGAGCCATCAGTCCAGAGCCCGACGCGGGGCTTGAACTCACGGACCGTGAGATCGTGACCTGAGCTGAAGTCGGATGCTCAACCGACTGAGCCACCCAGGCGCCCCAAGGATGTCTATTTTTAATTGAAATATTGTTTACACATTTGTTGTATTAGTTTTAGGCATGCATTGCAGTCATTCCATATGTCTATAAATTACGTTGTACTTCAGCACAAGTGTAGCTATCATGTGAAAGCATGCAACAGTATTATTACAGGATTGACTCCATTCCATTGGCTGTCCCTTGTATCCCTAGGACTCATTCATTCCATAGCTGGACGTCGGTATCTCTCTCTCAGAGGTGTCCATTCTTTATCTAACCTAAGTATTTTGGTGGTAAACACAATTACCTCTTGTTCAGCATGTGTAAATTGGCAGTCTATTTTTCTGTGAACATTGCTTAAAACATTACAAATTATGTCATTAGTTAATAAATCCGGTTTCATTCTTCACTCACAAGAAGGGAGAAGGAAAAGATTTCTTTGTGTCCCAGGCCCTGTCACTAAAACCGTTCCCAATGTGGAGAACAGGCTTAGTTGCCCAGAGCACCTTCGGTCTCTCAGCTGAGCAACCAGGGCCTTCAACATTGCAGGAATTCCCATGGTGGCCAGCAGAGAGAGCTCGAGCACCACAGACCCGGAGGGGCGGGTTCCTCTGCCGGGCAGTGATGGCCAGCAGAGGGCGCACCATCGGCTTTTCTGACCCAGGGCCCCTGAGAGCAGGAAGGGCTTCTGTTGCTCCCAGAGGACGCAGGGCCTCTGCCGCTGCCTCAGGACCGAGAGCAGAACTGCTTTTCCAGCGGGTTCTGCCGCCCGACCCAGGGGAGACCTTGGGACATTTGCAGCAACTTGGCGTCTGCTGAGTCGCCAGAGAGAAGCTGCCTTGTTGTACTGAGTGCTGAGGAGGGGGCGCTGGGTGGCTTCCCTGGGCAAGCTGGTTGCTGAGCAGCACAGGCCCTTGCATTTTCTGGGCTTTTCCCGTGTTTCATTCCTCCCCTTCCCGGACAGTATTTGAACACGACGCATGTTACTAAAGGACTCGTGGATTGCGGGGTCCCACGACATCGCCTCATAGATGCAGTTGATGGTTTGTTCCAGATTCAGGCTTGTTTCCGGGAAGAAACCCTGACAGAAGTTCAGAAGAACGGGAGCTGCATTCAGTTAGGACGTGAATACATGAAATGCTCATCTCAGGACCTTCTAGAAGAACGAGCTGGGACCCACGTTCCGAGTCCTGCTGGAACCAGAGACCGAGGTAAGGGCACAAGCTGTCCCCCACATCATACATGCTTTTAAAAAAATTTCATGGTTACTTTTCCAACCTAGTGAAGTGATTGAAAACTACAGAAAACCTGGTAGGTAAGTCTCATTAACCTTATGTTATCTTTTAATTTAAATTCCAGTGAGTGAAGACACAGTGTAATATTACCTTCAGGTGTCTCATATAGAGCAACCCTTCCACACGCCACCCGGTGCTCATCCCAGGTGCACTTCTTAATCCCCAGCAGCTGTTTCACCCATTTCCCCCACCTCGCTGTGGGACCCTCAGTTTGTTGCCTAGTTAAGAGTCTGTTTGTTTGTCACTGTCTCCTCCCCCGCCCCCCTTTGTTTTGTTTCATTTCCATGTATTAGTGAAATCATCGGGTATTTGTCTTTCTCTGACAGGCTTATTTCACCCAGCATAACATTCTCTCTCTCCATGCGCCTCCTGGCAAATGACAAGATTTCATGTTTTTATGGGTAAATAATATTACACTCCATATACTACATCTCAGTTTATTCATCAGTTGATGGATGCTTGGGCAGTTTCCGTAATTTGGCTCTTGTAGAAAATGCTCCTGTAAACATCACGGTGCAGGTATCCCTTTGAAGAATTATTTTTGTATTCTTTGTGGAAATACCTCGTAGTGAAATTGCTGGATGGTAAGGTAGTTCTATTTCCAATTGTTTTTTTTTTTTTTTTTTTTTTTTTTTTTGACGAATCTCCATGATGTTTTCCAGAGTGGCTGCACCAGTTTGCATTCCTACCCACAGTGCAAGAGGGTTCCTCTTTCCCCACATCCTTGGCAACACCTGCTGTTTCATCCTTCATTGATTTTAGTCATTCTGACAGATGTGATGTGTTATTGCATTGTACTTTTGAATTGTATTTCCCTGAAGATCAGTATCGTTGAGCATCTTTTCATGTGTCTCTTGGCCATGTGTATGTCTTCCTTGGGAAGATGTCTATTTGTGTCTTCTGCCCATTTTTAATCGGGTTTCTCCTGTTTTGGGTGCTGTATAACTGTACATATTTTGGACACTAACCCTTTATCAGATGTCATTTGCAAATATCATTCTGTAGGTGTTTTAGTTTTGTTGATTATTTCCTTGGTGACGGAAGCTTTTTATTTTTACAAACTCCCATTATTTTTGCTTGTGTTTCCCTTACCTCAGGAGATATATCTACAAAGACGTTTGTACAGCCAATGTCAAAAAGATACTGCCTGTGTTAATTACCCTCTGGGATTTTTATGGTTTCAGGTTTCACACATAGGTCTTTATCCATGTTGGATTTATTTTTGTGTATGTTGTAAGAAAGTGGTCCGTTGTTGGTCTTGTTTTGTTTGGCAGGTTGCTGTCCAGTTTTTCCAAAACCATATGTTGAGGAGACTTTTTTTTAAGTTTATGTATGTATTTTTGAGAGAGAGAGCAAGAGAGCATGCAAAAGAGGGGCAGAGAGAAATGGAGAGAGAGAATCCCACGCATGCTCTGCACTGCCCTGAGATCATGACCTGAGCCTAATCCACAATCACACGCTTTGGTGACTGAGCCACCCATGTGTCCCAAGACTATCTTTTTTTTTTTCCATTGGATATTCTTTCCTGCTTTGTTGAGAATCAATTGACCATATAGGTGTGAGTTCATTTCTGGGTTTCCATTCTATTCATCTATGCCTTTGTGTGTGGTTGTTGTTGTTGTTGTTGTTTTGCCAGTACCATACTGTTCTGATCAGTACAGCTTTGTAATATAACCTAAGTTCTGGAATTGTGATGTCTCCAGCTTTGCTTCTCTTCTTCAAGTTTGTTTTGGCTGTTTGGGGACTTTTGTCATTCCATACAAATTTTGAGATTATTTGTTCTAGTTCTGTGACAAATGTTTTTGTTAGTGTGATAGGGATTTCATTACATGTGTAGACTGTTTTGAGGAGTGTAGACATTTTAACAGTATTTTGTGCTTCCCATCCATGAACATGAAATGTATTTCCATTTCTTTGTGCCCTCTTTCATTTCTTTCGTCAGTGTTTCATAGCCTTTAGAGTACAGGTCTTTCACCTCTTTGGTTAGGTTTATTCCTGGTATCTTGTGGTATTTGTGAAGCTGTCAATGGGATTGATCCCTTACTTCCTCTTTCTGTTAATTCATTATTCATCTATAGAAATGCAATACATTTATGTACATTGATTTCTGTATATTGTGATTTGTCGAAATCATATATCAATTGTAGCAATTTTTATGGGAGTCTTTCATGTTTTTTATAGAGAGCATCATGTCAGTTCCAAATAGTGAAAGCTCTACTTCTTCCTTGCCGATTTGGATGCCTCTTATTTCTTTTTGTTGTCTGAGTGCTGTGGCTAGGGTTTCCCGTACTATGTGGAATAACAGTGGTGAGAGGGGTCATCCCTGTCTTGTCCCTGACCTTGGAGGATAAACTTTCAATTTTTCCCCATTGAGGATGAGATTAGCTGTGGGTTTTTCCTAGATGACCTTTATTATGTGCAGGTAGGTTGAGTCTCAATGTACTTTGCTGAGGGTTTTTATCATGAGTGGATGTGACATTTTGTCAAATGGTTTTCCTGCATTTGTTGAAAGCATCATATTGTTCTTATCCTTTCTTCTATTACTGTGGTGCATCATGATGATTGATCTGTGAATGTGGAACCACCCTTGCAGCCCAGGAATATATCCCACTTGATTATGGTAAATGATTCTATTAAGGTATTGTTGACTTTAATTTGAAGGTATTTTAATGAGAATTTCGGCATACATAGTCATCAGGCTATTGGTCTGCAGTTTTATTTAAAAATTTTTAAACATTTTTTTAAATGTTTATTTCTTTCCTTAGAGTACATAAAAGTGAGGGAGGGGCAGAGAGACAGGGAGAGAGGGAATCCTGGCCATGCCCCACACTGTCATGGCAGGGTCCAACGTGGGACTCGAACCCATGCACCGCAGATAATGTCCTAATCCGAAATTAAGAGTTGGACAGTAAACCGACCGAGCCACACAGGCACCGCTGCAGTTTTCGGGTTTAGTGGAGGCTTTATCTGGTTTTGGTATCAGGGTAATGATGGCCTCGTGAGATGAATTTGTAAGTTTTCCTTCTTTTTCATTTTTTGTAATAATTCAAGGAGAATACATATTACCTCTTCCTTAAATGTATGGTAGAATTCATCAGTGAAGCCATTTGGCCCTGAACTCTTGTGTTGGCGGGAGATTTTTTAAATTACTGATTTGATTTCTTTCTGTTTTCAGAATTTATGTATCTTCCTGTTTCAGTTTTGGTAGTTTGTGTGTTTCTAGGAATTTGTCCATTTTTCTCAGAGTGTCCAATTTGTTGCATATAGTTTTTCATAATATTATCTTCTAATTGTATTTTTGTGGTGTTGACTGTAATTTCTCCTTTCTTATTTGTGATTTTATTTATTTGAGTCCTTTCTCTCTTCTTTGTGGAAAGTCTGCCTAGGAGGTTTTCAAGTTTATTACTGCTTTCAAAGAACCAGCCCCTGGTTTCATTGATTTGGTCTAGTGTCTTTTTGGTTTCTATATTCCTTGTTTCTGCCTTAATCTCTATTATTTCTTTCCTTCTGCTGTTCTTTTTCTCATTCCTTTAGTTGTAAGTTAGGATTGTTTGAGATTTTTCTTGCTCTTTAAGGTAGGTTTGTAATGCTATATACTTCCATCGTAGACTGCTTTTGCCGCATTCCAAAGGTTTTTACCAGTGTATTTTCATTTTCATTTGTTTCAGTGTATTTTCTCATTGATTTCCTGTTTGACCCATTCATTTAGTAGCATGTTATTTAACCTCCGTTTATTTGTGGCCCCCCCTTTTTTTGTGGTTGACTTCAAGTTTCCTAGCTTTGTGGTCAGAAAAGATACTTGGTCTGATCTCTGTCTTTGGATACCTCTTGAGGCCTGATTTGTGACCTAGAATGTGATCAATTCTGGAGAATGCCCCATGTGCGCTTGAAAAGAATGTGTACTCTGCCATTTTAGTATGGAGTGTTCTGAATATATCTGTTAAACCCATCTGGTCCAGTGTGTCATTCAAAGCCATTGTTTCCTTGTTGATTTTCTGTTTACAGGTTCTGTCCATTGATGTGAGTGATGTGTTAAAGTCCTCTACTATCGTTATATTATTATAAATGAGTTTCTTTATGGTTGTTGTTAAATGTTTTATATACTTGGTGATCGCATGTTGGGTGCATCAAAATTTACAATCATTGGATATTGTTGTTTGGCTGACCCCTTTAGTGTGAAATAGTGTCCGTCTTCTCTTGTTATAGCTTTATTATTTTTTTTTAATTTAAGTCTTAGTTGAAATACAGTGCATTCTTGGATTCGGAAGTAGAATTCAGTGATTCATCCCTTACATACAACACCCAGTGCTCGTCACAACTGCTCTCCGTGATACTCATTCCCCATCTAGCCCAGCACTGACCCATCTTCCTCCATCAACCTTCAGTTTTTTTCTCTAACATTAAGAGACTCATGTGGTTTGTTAACACTCTTCTCTTTTCCTGCCCCCTTCCCATGTTTTCATGTGTTTTGTTTCTTAAATTCCACATGAGTGAAATCATATATTTGTCTTTCTCTGATTGACATATTTCACTTAGCATAATAAATTCTAGCTCCATCCACATCATTGAAATGGCAAGATTTCATTCTTCTTGAAGCTGAGTCATATTTCATTGTATATACATATGTATGTATATATGAACATACACATATGTACATATGCGTATACATACGTATACACACACACACGAAAACACACACACACGCACACACACACACACACACACACACACACCACAACTTCTTTATACCTTCATCAGTTGATGGATACTTGGGCTTTCTCCATAGTTTGGCTACTGTTGATAATGCTGCTATAAATATTGGGTGCATGCAACGTCAGTATTAAGTATTTACCCAACGCGTACCAAAATAAAGTCTCAGTTTTAAAGTTTATTTTGCCTGATATAAGTATTGTTACTGGCTTTCTTTTGACATTATTGGCATGATAAATGCTTCTTCATTCCCTCACTTTAAATCTGCAGGTGACTTATGTCTATATAAGTCTTTGTAGGCAGCATCTAGATAAGTCTTGTGTTTGTTTGTTTGTTTGTTTGTTTTGTCCATTCTGACACCCTATCCAAGGTCTTTTGATTGGAGCATTTAGTCCATTTACATTCAGAGTGATTATTGATAGGTATATATTTAGTCCCATTCTACTAGTTGTTTTGGCATTGTTTCTTGATGTTTTCTCTGATCCATTCTTGTCTGTAACACTTTTAGTCTTTCATTTCCACTCAAAGAGCCCGATTTAAATATTCTTTTCTTTTGACTGGTAGTACATTTCTTTACTTATTTTTAATATTTCTTCTTTTTAAAATTTAAGCCCAAGTTAGTTACCTTATAGTGGAATACAGTTTCAGCAGTAGAATTTAGTGCTCCATCAAGTACAAAATATACCCAATACTCATCCCAAGTGCTGCCCCTAATGCCCATCGCCCATTTAGCCCATACCCCTATTCAGTAACCCTCCTGGAACCCCGAGTGTCTTCTCTGTATTTAAGAGTCTCTTATCGTTTGATTCTCTGTTTGTATTTTATTTTTGCGTTCCTTTCACTATGTTCATCAGTTTTATTAAATTCCACAGATGAGAGAAGTCATAGGATGTGTGTCTTTCTCTGACATATTTTGCTTAGCATAATAAAGTCCGGTTCCATCCACATTGTTGCAAATAGCGAGATTTAATTCTTTTTGACCACCGAGTAATATTCCATTGTATGGATATACCACATCTTCTTTATCCATTCATCTGTCAATGGTCATTTGGGCTCTTTGCATAAGTTAGCTATTGTTGATAATGCTGCTGTAAACATTGGAGTGCATGTGCCACTTCGAGTCAGCGTGAGTGTATCCTTTGGATAAATACCTAGTAGTGCAATTGCTGGGTCCTAGTATAGTTCTATTTTTAGTTTTTGTGACGAATCTCCATACTATTTCCCAGAGTGGCTACACCACTCTGCATTCCCACCAGCATTGCAAAAGGGTTCCCTTTCCCTGCATCCTTGCCAACATCTGTCGTTTCCGGAGATGTTAATTTTAGCCATTCTGATAGGTGTGATGGGATATCTCATTGTGATTTCGATTTGTATTTCAGTGATGACGAGTGAGATTGAGCATCTTTTCATGTGTGACCAATCTGGATGTCATCTTTCTTAAAGTGTCTCTTCATGTTCTTTGCCCATTTCTTCACTGGATTATTTGGTTTTTGGGTGTTGAGTGTGATAAGTTCTTTATAGATTTTGGGTACTAACCCTTTATATGATATGTCACCTGCAAATATCTTCTCCCATTTCATTCAGTTGCCTTTTAGTTTTGCTGATTGTGTCCTCTGCTGTGCAGAAGTTTTTATCTTGAGGACCCAATAGTTCATTTTGGTTTTTATTGCCCTTGCTTCTGGATACATGACAAGCGAGAAGTGGCTGCGGCCAGGATCAAGGAGGTAGATCGCCTGTTTTCTCTTCTAGGATTTTGATGGTTCCTGTCTTACATTTAGATCTTTCATCCATTTTGAAATGTGTGTGTGTGTATGTGTGTGTGTGTGTGTGTGTGTGTGTGTGTGTGTGTGTGTGTGTGGTTTAAGAAGAGTGTCCAGGTTCATTCTCTCACTGTCCAGTTTTCCCAGTACCATTTGCTGAAGAGACATTTTTTCCAT
The DNA here is from genome assembly GCF_024362965.1 of Panthera pardus. Lineage (NCBI taxonomy): Eukaryota > Metazoa > Chordata > Mammalia > Carnivora > Felidae > Panthera > Panthera pardus. Next base: position 544 of record NW_026527013.1, on the reverse strand, counting down.
TGGATATTCTTTCCTGCGTTATCAAAGATTACTCAGCCATACGTTTGAGGGTATATTTCTGGTTTCCCTATTCCATTCCATTGATGTCTGTGTCCATTTTTGTGCCAGTACCACACTGCCTTGCCCGTACCATACATACTTACGGCTTTCTCATACACCATAAATCCAAAATAGTTATGTCTCCAGCTTTGTTTTCTATTTCAACATGACTTTGGATATTTGGTGTGTTTTCTGGATCCTTACAAATTTTAGGGTTGTTTGTCCTAGCTCTGTGAAGAAAGTTGGTGTTATTTTGATAAGGATTGCATTGAATGTGTTGATTGCTTTGGGTAGTATTGATATTTTGACAATGTTTGTTCTTCTAATCCAGGAGCATGGAATGTTTCCTACTTCGTTGTATTTCTTCAATTTCTTTCATAGATGATTTATGATTTGGTACTTGGGTCCCCAAGGAGAGAGAGCATTAGTAAGGGTTGGGGTTCAGTCCAGGGATGTCCGAGCGCCAAAGAGAATTGAGTATTGTGATCACCATCGAGGGCTGAAG
>NW_026527012.1:0-37891 GCF_024362965.1 Panthera pardus | reverse complement strand
AGGTGAGTGAGTATATGGCACTTTCGGCATAGGCTCCCCATGGGTTTTCTAACGCTTCCAGTTTAGTTATACAAGATGTTGATTGAAAGATGGTTTCCCCACATGTTGTGTCACAGATTTGAGTATATGACCCTTTCCGCATAACCCCCAATAGTCTTCAATTCTCAATGATGGAAACCAGATGTTATTTGAAAGATCTTTTCACCACGTCGTTGTTTCACACAGTTGAGTGTATGGCCCTTAGTTTTTAGGCTTCTCATAGGTTTTCAAACCGTTCTAAGAGGAACGAGATGGTAGTGGAAAGGTGGTTTCCCCACAGTGTTATTTCACAACGTTGAAGGCATGGCATGATCCTCGTGCATAGGCCCCGCATCTGTTTTCAAACACTTGCAACTGATATTAAGAGACAGATTGTTTCCCGACCGTGCTGTTTCACAGAGTCGAGTAAGTGGCGCTTGCACTGTAGCCCATTATGGTTTTCGAGCCCCATTATGCTTCATTAGAGTGAAGCAAGAGATTAGTTGGAAGATGGATTCCCCACAGAGTGGCTCTAAGGCAGTTTCCTCAAAAGCCCAGCATGGGTTTTCAAACACTTCGTTCGTGAAAGAGGATGTCGGTTGAAAGACCATTTTTCCACATTTTTTTACACAATAGAGTATAAGTCACTCTCGTCAAAATTCCCTGCAAATGGTGACAACACCTGGCAGGGAAGCAAGATGTTATGAAGGATGGTTTCACCACACTGTTGTGGCACAGAGTTGAGTAATCGTACATTCCCCATTGCTGCCTGCGTGGGTTTTCAAACCCTTCTAAATTAGTGAAATCAGACGGTCGTTGAAAGAGGTTCACACCAGAGTGTTGTTTCACAGAGTTGACTATATGGCAACTTGTCTCATAGTTAACCGATCATAAGTTTTCCATCACTTCCAAATTAGTGAAACCGAAAGTTTGTTGAAAGATGGTTCCGCACACTCTGCTTTCACAGATTTGAGTGTAAGGCACTTTCTGCATAGGCCGCAACCTGGTTTTCACACGTCTAGCTTCGAGAAACCACATGTTAGGTGAAAGGTTTCCCCACCGTCTTCTTCCATAGAGTTGAGTATAAAACTCTCAGATAAGCTGTTGTTTCACAGAGATGAGTGTACGGCACTTTCATTATAAGCTCCGCATAGGTTTTCAAACAATTTCATCTGATTGGAATAAGATTTTAGTGGCAAGCTGTTTCCCCGCAGTGTTTCTTCATACAGTTTTGTAGACGGCACTTTCGTTGTTGGCCCTGCGTGGGTCTTCAAGTACTTCTAACAGTGGAAGCAGATGATAGTTTCACCACACAGTTGTTTCACAAGGTTGAGTACATGGCACTTTTGGTGTCGACTCCACATGGGTTTTCCAACACTTCTAATGTAGTGAAATAGGATTTTGGTTGAAAGACGGTTTCCGCACAGTGTTATTTGCCAGAGTGTATGGCACTTTATACATAGACCCCGCATAAAGTTTTCAAATAGCTATAACAGAACGTAACATGAAAACATAACATAACATAACATAACATAACATAACATGACGTAACTGTAACAGAACGTAACTCAGACATAACATAATAACTCTAACATGGTGGTTGAAGGACGGTTTCTCCACAAAAGGGTGTCCCAACGTGCAGGGACTTGACAGAGTACATGGCACTTTCTGCATAAGCCCCCACGGAGTTCTTCAAACACTTCTAACCAGGTGAAACAGGATATCAGTTGAAAGAAGGTTTCTGCACAGTGTTCTTTTCACAGTGGCTGGTGTATGTAACCTTCCCCTCGATCCCCACATAGGTCTTCAAACACTTCCAACTGAGCGAAACGAGCTGTTAGTTAAAAGATGATTTTTCCCCACTGTGTTCTTTCACACAGTTGGCTCTAGTACACTTTGTAGGCCGTGCATATGTTTTCAAACAGTTCTCAGTGAGACGAGATGCCAGTTGAAAGATGGTTTCTTCCCAGTACTCTCTCACAACGTCACTTTCCCCATCGATCCCCGCATGGGGTTTCCAACACTTCTGACTTAGTGAAAGAGAACGTTGAAAGACGTTTTCCCCACAGTGTTCTTTCATAGAGTGGAGGCCCTTTCAGTCTGGACCACACAGGAGCTTTCAGACACTTCCAATTTAGTTGAATCAAATGTCACTTGAAAGGTGGTTTCCCCAAAGCCCGGTTGGACAGAGCTGCGTATATATGACCCTTTCCACATCATTCCCTCCATAGGTTTTCAAACATGTTTCTATGGTAGCGACACAAGGTGTTAGTTGAAAGATGGTTTCGCCAAAGTGCAGCTTGACAGAGTTGAGTATATGGCACTTTCTGCATTCATCCCGGCGTAGTTTTGCAAATGCTTCTAACGTCCTAAATCAGGTGGTCACAAGACCTTTTACCCAGAGTGCTCTTTCACACAGTTGACTATATGGCACTTTGTAGGTTTTCAGACAGTTCACAGTGAAACCAGATGTTAGTCGCAAGATTGTTTCCCTACAGCGTCGTTTCACAGAATGGAGTACACGGCCCTTGCGCATAGGCCCTGCAGAAGTTTTCCAACCCTTTTAACTTGGCGACAGCAGATGTGAGTTGGAAGACCGTTTCTCCCCACAGTACGATTTGGCTGTGTCGAGTATACGTCACTTTTCTCATGGTTCCTAGGAGAGTGTTTGAAACACTTCTAACACGGTGAAACAAGATGTTAGTTGAAAGGTGGTTTCCCCAAAAGCTGCTTGACACACTTGAGCATAGGGCACTTTCCGCATAAGCCCCCATAGGTTTTCACATACTTCCAACAAGTGAACCCAGATGCCCTTTGGCTGTGGGTGAAGCCTGTGGCTTCACCACAGTGAGTTTTACAGAGTTGAGCCTATAGCACTTCCCGCGTAGTACCGGCATAGGTTTGCAAACACTTCTAAGTGGAACAAGAAGAGGTTAATTGAAACGTGGAAACCCCACAGTGTTGTTTCAGAGTTGACTATGTGGCACTTTTGACGCCGGCCCTGCACGGGTGTTCAAATACTTCCAACCTCGTGAAGAGAGACGTTATTGGAAAAATGGCTTCCCCACAGTGACTCACAGAGGTGACTGTATGACACTTTTGGTGTAGTCTCCGCCCGGTTTTCAAAGACTTCTAACTTAGTGAAATATGTTAGTTGGAAGATGGTTCCCCAAGCTCTTGTGTCACAGAGCTGAGTACCTGGCACTTTCCGCCTAGACCCCGAATAGTTTTCAAACCGTTTTCAATTCGTGAGGCCAGATGTTAGCTGAAAGATCGTTTCAGCACACTGTTGTTTCCCACAGTTGAGTATGTGGCACTTAGCCGTTAGGCTTCTCCTAGGTTTTCAAACACTCCTATCTCAGCGAACCCAGACGGTAGTTGAAAGGCGGCTTCCCCACAGTGTAGTTTCCAGAGGTGAGTGTATGGCACCATCCTGCTACGCCCTGCGTGCGTTTTCAAACACGTTGGGGTACTGAGTGCAACCAGATCTCAGCAGAAAGATGCTTCCCAGATAGACTTGTGTCCCGAGGTGAGTATGAGACACTTTCGGCGTAGGCCCCGCGTGGTTTTCAAACACCTCTAACTTAGTGAAGCGAGAGATGAGTTGGAGGATGGGTTCCACACAGTGGTCTATCTCAGAGTTGCCTATATGGCCCTTTCCGCACAGATCCCGCATAGCTGTGAAGCCATTTTAACTTAGTGAAACTAGATGATAGTTGAAACAACGTTGCCCCACAAGCTTTTCGCAAGGTGATGGCACTTTCCGTGTAGGCTTCACATAGGTTTCCAAACACGTTTCACTTAGTGAGACCCGGGGTAGACCGTGAACGACGGTTTCCTCCCAATGTTCTTTCCCAGAAAGGAGTGTACGGCACTCTCCACTTCGGCCCCGCATGTGTTTTTCAACGCTTGTAATTTAGTGTAACCAGACGTTCAGTGAAAGGTTGTTTCCCCAAGTGTTTGTATCCCTGAGGTGAGTGTCTAGCGCTTTCCCTGTACGCCCCGCATAGGGTTTCAAACTCTTCTAATTTTGTGAAACGAGATCTTTCTTAACGACGGTTTTGCCACACTGTTTTTTTCACAGAGTTACATACAAGGCACTTTCCGCATAAGCCCTCCATGGGTTTTCCAACATTTATAACGTAGTGAACAAGGTGTGAGCTGAAAGAGTGAAACACTTGTAACTTAGTGACACATGATGACAGTGGAAAAACGCTTTCTCCACAGGATTCTTTCACAGTGGCTGCTATATGTCACCTTCCACGTCGTTTCCAGCATACATTTTCTAAGTTTTCTACGTCAAACAGGATGTTAGTTGGAGGATGGTTTCCTCACTTTGTTGTTTGGCAGAATTGAGTATACGGCCCTGTCGTTATCGGCCCCGCCTGCTTTTTCACGCATTTTTGACTTAGTGATACAAGATGTTAGTTGAGAGATGGTTTGTCCACGGTATTCTCTCACAGGGTCGTGTGTATGTCCCTTTCCTCGTTGTTCCCTGCCTGGCTTGTCAAACCCTTCTAACGTAGGGATACAAGATGTAACTTGAAAGATGGTTTTCGCCAAGTGCACTTCGACAGAGTTGAGTGTACGGTTCTGTCGGCACATGACCCGCATAGTTTGTCCACCACTTCTAATGTAGTGAAGCGATGTGTTACTTGAAAGAGAGTTTCTTCGCTTTGTCGTTTCATAGGTTCTTTGTCACTTGCCGCGTAGACCCTGCCTAAGTTTTCAAACGGTGGTGACTGACTGAAATCAGGTGCTAGTTGAAAGATGTTTTCAGCACAGTGTGTTTTCCCAGAGTTGAGCATCTCGCACTTCCCGTCTAGTCCGTGCTTAGATTTCCAGACTCTTCTATCTTGGTGGAACAAGAAGTTACTTGCAAGGTGGTTTGTCCAGAGTACTCTCTCACAGCGTCGACTATGGGTCACTTTCCACATCGTTCCCCGCATAGGTTTTGAAACGCTTCTAATGTAGGATGGAAGCTGTTAGTTGGAAAGATGGTTGCCACAAAGTGCAGTTTGACATTATGAGCCGTGCCTAGGTTTTCAGTGAGTTCTCACTCGGTGAAACCAGATGGCAGTTGGAAGATTGTTGCACCGCAACGTTGTTTCACAGAGTCGAGTATATGACACTATCCGCCTAGGCCCCGCGTGTGTATCCAAACATTGCACACTTCGTGAAAGACGCTCTAAGGTGAAAGAGTATTTCCCCCGAGTGTTTCAGAGTGGAGTATAGGGAACTTGCCACGTAGATCGTGCATAGGTTTTCAAACATTTTAACTTTGTGAAACCAGATGGTAGGCGAAAGATTCCTTCTCCACCCTGTTGGTTCACAGAGTTGTGTATATGACACTATCCTCCTAAGCCGCGCAAGGGTTTTCAAAGGCGTCTCCCTTAGTGACACAAGTTGTCACTTGAAAGATGGTTTGTCCACAGTAGTCTCTCACAGGGTCGATTAAAGGTCATTTTCCGCATCATTCCCCGCATAGGTTTGCAAACACTTCTACCTTCGTGAAGGAAGATGGTAGTGGAAATTTGGTTGTTGCAGGCTGTAGGGTGACAGGTTTGAGTAGTTGGCACTATTGGCCTAGGCTCCGCGTAGCTATTCAAAGACTTCTAACCTTGTGAAACGGGATGCTACTTGAAAGACGCTTTCTCCCCCTGTTGTTTCACAGAGATGAGTATACGACCCTTGTCCTGTAGGCCTTGCATAGGTGTTCCCATGAGTTCTCACTTAGCGAAATCAAATGTTACTTGAAAGAATGTTCCACCCACAGTTATTTTCAGAGAATGCAGCCTATGGCACTATCTGCCTAGGCCCCACATGTGCATTGCAACGTTTGTAGCTTGGTGAAAGGAAGCTTTAGGGGAAAGATTTCCCTTCCCCACAGTGCTGTTTTACAGAGTGGAATATATGGCACGTTGCCTGTAGACCCGCCGTTCCTTTTCCACCAATTCTGAGATCAGATGCTAGAGGGACGACGCCTTCGCCACAGTGCTGTTTCACAAAGTTGAGGACAAGGCACTTTCCTCATAGAGTTCGCATAACGTTTCAAACCCTTCTCACCATACGACAAGGTGACAGAACGATAACCTCCCCGGCCTTTCATAGAGTTGCGTCTACTGCACTCTCTGAGTAGGTTTTCCAATAGTTCTCACTGGGTGAAATCCGATGTTAGTTGAGGGAATGTTTCACCCAGCATATTTCACAGAAGGTAGTAAATGGCACTATCGGCCTGGGCCCCGCACGTGTGTTCAAACATTTGTAGCTCTAGTGGAAGCAGGTTTCAGGTGAAACGTGGCTTCACCACAGTGTTGTTTCAACAGTTGCGCATATGGCACGTTCCATGGAAGTCATGCTTAGGTGTTGAAATTACTTTAAGTTTCTGAAACCAAATGGTGAAAGAGAGCTTCAGCATACTGTTGTTTCAGGGAGTTGAGTATATGGCACATTCCGCACAATTCCCTGCCGGGCTGTTCAAACTCCGGTAACTTAGTGAAACCAGAGGTTAGTGGGAAGATGGATTCCCCAGTGTTGTTTGACAGAATTGCGTATATGGCACTTTTTGCCTAGGGCCCGCCATGGTTTTGGACAAGCTCTAACGTAGTGAAAGCAGTTGTTCGTACCGAGATGATTTCCCCATAGTTTTGTTTCGCACAGTGAATGAAGTGTATTGGTTTTTCCGGCCAGGAGCTGCATAGGTTGTCAAAGCCAGTGCCTACAAACGCACTTACCATGTTGACCCCAGAGAGTTTTCCAGAGTTGCCACTCATATAAACCAGATCGATGTTAATTGAAAGACAACTTCACCAGATTGTTACTTAACAGATTTGGGTAGATGGCAGTTTCCTTGTAAGTCATGCCTAAGTTTTCAAACTATTTTAACGACGTGAAAGCAGATGTTCGGTGACAGTTTCTCACCAGTGGTTTTTCAGAGTTGACTCTCTGGCATTTCCTATAAGCTGCGCATGTTTTCAAACCTTCCAACGTAACGATACATGATGTTCGCTGAAAGGTGGTTTTCGCAAAGTCCAATTTCACAGAATTGAGTGCATGGCACCGTCGGCATAGCCCCGCGCATAACTTTTCAGACACTTCAGGGTGAAACGTGATGCTAGCTGAAGGATGGTTTCACCATGTGTCGATTCACAGAGATGAATGTATGACACAGGGTAGGCCTGCCTATGTCTTCAAAGAGTTCTCTCAGTGAAACCAAGTGTTAGTTGAAGTTTCTTTCACCACAGTATTGTTGGTTACAGAGTTGAATAGATGGCCCTTTCCGTCTCTGTCGCTCATAGAGTTTCAAAGACTTCTAATTTAGTGAAACGAAGTTTTGGTTGAAATAGGGTTTCTCCACAGTGTTGTTTCACAGTGTTGAGTATATGGCACTTGTCCTGTGGGTCCCGCATAGCTTTTCAAACCGTTGTCACTCGATGAAACGGAGGTTGGTTGAAGGTATGTTTCACCACAGCAGTGTTCGACAGAGCGGAGTTTACGGCACTTTAAGTGTTCCTCCCTGTAAGGTGTTTCAATCACATCTAACGTAGTGAAAGCAGATGGTGGTCGGAAGATGGTTTCACCACACTGTTGTTTCACGGTATTGAGTACATGGTTCTATTCTTCTAGGCCAACATTTGCATTCAAACACAACTTAATGAAACCAGATGTTAGGTGAAGGATCATTTCCTCAGAGCGTTGTTTCACAGAGTTGCGTATATGGCACTTTCCGTGTAGGTCATGCGTTGCTTGTCAAACTGCTTTAGTTTTCTGAAACTACATACTCATGAAAGAATCTTCGTCCAGAGTGCTTTTTTTTCAAAGCGTCGAGTATACGGCACTTTCTGCATAAGCCGCGCCTAGGTTTGCAAACACTTCCAACTTAGTGACACGAGTTAGTTGAAAGATGGATTGTCCACGGTATTTTCTCACAGTATCCAGTATGTGTCACTTTCCTCATCATTACCCACATAGGTTTTCAAACCCTTCTGACTTCGTGATACCAGATGTTACTTGAAAGAGCCTTCCTTCCTGCAAAGTGCAGTTTCACCGAGTTGAATATATGGCACTGTCGGCAGATACCCCGCAAACTTTTTCACAGAGTTATGGCTTGAAACGAGATGTTCGTTGAAAGATCGTTTCACCACAGTGTTGTTTCCACCGAGTTCTGTACGTGGCACTTTCAGCAAAGGCTCCGCATAGTTTCACACCCTTCTCAGTGAACAAGATGTTAGTTGAAGGATGGTTTCCCCACAGTGGTGTTTCCCAAGTGGTGCATATGGCCTTATTCATGCAGGCCCCGCCTGCGGTTGCAAACCCTTCAGTCGTAGAGATACATGAGGTTAGATGACATAGGATTTGCCCACACACATATGTGAAGGGAGTCGAGTATATGGCACTTTCCCCATAAGCCGTGCATAGGTTTTCAAACACTTCAAACTTAGTGCCCCAAGATAATTGATAGATGGATTGTCCACTCTATTTTCTCACAGGGTCCCACAGTATATGTCACTTTCCACATCGTTCCCCACACAGGTTTTACAATGCTCCTCACGTAGTTTCATAAAGATGTTAGCTGAAAAATGCTTCCCTAAGAGTTCAGTTTGAGAGTGGAGTATAGGGCAATTCTGCATAGGTCCCGCAGAGCTTTTCAAACACTTCTAACTTAGGGAAACGAAATGTTAGTTGAAAGATCGTTTCCCCACAGGGTTGTTTCACAGAGTTCAGCATATGGCACTTACCGTGTGGGCTGTGCATAGGTTTCCAAAAGAGTTCACCCTGGGCGAAATCAGATATTAGTTGAAAGAATGGCACTTTCCCCATACGCCGCGCATAGGTTTTCAAACACTTCTAACCTAAATGAAAGAAGAATTGAGTTGAAAGACGGTTTCTCACAGTGTTGTTCCACAGTTGTCAGTATCTTGTACTTCCTGCCTTTTACCCGCATAGTTTTTCAAACGCTCCTTCCTAACTTGGTGCTACAGGATATTACTCTCAAGATGGTTTCCGCAAAGTGCAGGCTGACAGAGGTGAGTGAGTATATGGCACTTTCGGCATAGGCTCCCCATGGGTTTTCTAACGCTTCCAGTTTAGTTATACAAGATGTTGATTGAAAGATGGTTTCCCCACATGTTGTGTCACAGATTTGAGTATATGACCCTTTCCGCATAACCCCCAATAGTCTTCAATTCTCAATGATGGAAACCAGATGTTATTTGAAAGATCTTTTCACCACGTCGTTGTTTCACACAGTTGAGTGTATGGCCCTTAGTTTTTAGGCTTCTCATAGGTTTTCAAACCGTTCTAAGAGGAACGAGATGGTAGTGGAAAGGTGGTTTCCCCACAGTGTTATTTCACAACGTTGAAGGCATGGCATGATCCTCGTGCATAGGCCCCGCATCTGTTTTCAAACACTTGCAACTGATATTAAGAGACAGATTGTTTCCCGACCGTGCTGTTTCACAGAGTCGAGTAAGTGGCGCTTGCACTGTAGCCCCATTATGGTTTTCGAGCCCCATTATGCTTCATTAGAGTGAAGCAAGAGATTAGTTGGAAGATGGATTCCCCACAGAGGGGCTCTAAGGCAGTTTCCTCAAAAGCCCAGCATGGGTTTTCAAACACTTCGTTCGTGAAAGAGGATGTCGGTTGAAAGACCATTTTTCCACATTTTTTTACACAATAGAGTATAAGTCACTCTCGTCAAAATTCCCTGCAAATGGTGACAACACCTGGCAGGGAAGCAAGATGTTATGAAGGATGGTTTCACCACACTGTTGTGGCACAGAGTTGAGTAATCGTACATTCCCCATTGCTGCCTGCGTGGGTTTTCAAACCCTTCTAAATTAGTGAAATCAGACGGTCGTTGAAAGAGGTTCACACCAGAGTGTTGTTTCACAGAGTTGACTATATGGCAACTTGTCTCATAGTTAACCGATCATAAGTTTTCCATCACTTCCAAATTAGTGAAACCGAAAGTTTGTTGAAAGATGGTTCCGCACACTCTGCTTTCACAGATTTGAGTGTAAGGCACTTTCTGCATAGGCCGCAACCTGGTTTTCACACGTCTAGCTTCGAGAAACCACATGTTAGGTGAAAGGTTTCCCCACCGTCTTCTTCCATAGAGTTGAGTATAAAACTCTCAGATAAGCTGTTGTTTCACAGAGATGAGTGTACGGCACTTTCATTATAAGCTCCGCATAGGTTTTCAAACAATTTCATCTGATTGGAATAAGATTTTAGTGGCAAGCTGTTTCCCCGCAGTGTTTCTTCATACAGTTTTGTAGACGGCACTTTCGTTGTTGGCCCTGCGTGGGTCTTCAAGTACTTCTAACAGTGGAAGCAGATGATAGTTTCACCACACAGTTGTTTCACAAGGTTGAGTACATGGCACTTTTGGTGTCGACTCCACATGGGTTTTCCAACACTTCTAATGTAGTGAAATAGGATTTTGGTTGAAAGACGGTTTCCGCACAGTGTTATTTGCCAGAGTGTATGGCACTTTATACATAGACCCCGCATAAAGTTTTCAAATAGCTATAACAGAACGTAACATGAAAACATAACATAACATAACATAACATAACATAACATGACGTAACTGTAACAGAACGTAACTCAGACATAACATAATAACTCTAACATGGTGGTTGAAGGACGGTTTCTCCACAAAAGGGTGTCCCAACGTGCAGGGACTTGACAGAGTACATGGCACTTTCTGCATAAGCCCCCACGGAGTTCTTCAAACACTTCTAACCAGGTGAAACAGGATATCAGTTGAAAGAAGGTTTCTGCACAGTGTTCTTTTCACAGTGGCTGGTGTATGTAACCTTCCCCCTCGATCCCCACATAGGTCTTCAAACACTTCCAACTGAGCGAAACGAGCTGTTAGTTAAAAGATGATTTTTCCCCACTGTGTTCTTTCACACAGTTGACTCTAGTACACTTTGTAGGCCGTGCATATGTTTTCAAACAGTTCTCAGTGAGACGAGATGCCAGTTGAAAGATGGTTTCTTCCCAGTACTCTCTCACAACGTCACTTTCCCCATCGATCCCCGCATGGGGTTTCCAACACTTCTGACTTAGTGAAAGAGAACGTTGAAAGACGTTTTCCCCACAGTGTTCTTTCATAGAGTGGGAGGCCCTTTCAGTCTGGACCACACAGGAGCTTTCAGACACTTCCAATTTAGTTGAATCAAATGTCACTTGAAAGGTGGTTTCCCCAAAGCCCGGTTGGACAGAGCTGCGTATATATGACCCTTTCCACATCATTCCCTCCATAGGTTTTCAAACATGTTTCTATGGTAGCGACACAAGGTGTTAGTTGAAAGATGGTTTCGCCAAAGTGCAGCTTGACAGAGTTGAGTATATGGCACTTTCTGCATTCATCCCGGCGTAGTTTTGCAAATGCTTCTAACGTCCTAAATCAGGTGGTCACAAGACCTTTTACCCAGAGTGCTCTTTCACACAGTTGACTATATGGCACTTTGTAGGTTTTCAGACAGTTCACAGTGAAACCAGATGTTAGTCGCAAGATTGTTTCCCTACAGCGTCGTTTCACAGAATGGAGTACACGGCCCTTGCGCATAGGCCCTGCAGAAGTTTTCCAACCCTTTTAACTTGGCGACAGCAGATGTGAGTTGGAAGACCGTTTCTCCCCACAGTACGATTTGGCTGTGTCGAGTATACGTCACTTTTCTCATGGTTCCTAGGAGAGTGTTTGAAACACTTCTAACACGGTGAAACAAGATGTTAGTTGAAAGGTGGTTTCCCCAAAAGCTGCTTGACACACTTGAGCATAGGGCACTTTCCGCATAAGCCCCCATAGGTTTTCACATACTTCCAACAAGTGAACCCAGATGCCCTTTGGCTGTGGGGTGAAGCCTGTGGCTTCACCACAGTGAGTTTTACAGAGTTGAGCCTATAGCACTTCCCGCGTAGTACCGGCATAGGTTTGCAAACACTTCTAAGTGGAACAAGAAGAGGTTAATTGAAACGTGGAAACCCCACAGTGTTGTTTCAGAGTTGACTATGTGGCACTTTTGACGCCGGCCCTGCACGGGTGTTCAAATACTTCCAACCTCGTGAAGAGAGACGTTATTGGAAAAATGGCTTCCCCACAGTGACTCACAGAGGTGACTGTATGACACTTTTGGTGTAGTCTCCGCCCGGTTTTCAAAGACTTCTAACTTAGTGAAATATGTTAGTTGGAAGATGGTTCCCCAAGCTCTTGTGTCACAGAGCTGAGTACCTGGCACTTTCCGCCTAGACCCCGAATAGTTTTCAAACCGTTTTCAATTCGTGAGGCCAGATGTTAGCTGAAAGATCGTTTCAGCACACTGTTGTTTCCCACAGTTGAGTATGTGGCACTTAGCCGTTAGGCTTCTCCTAGGTTTTCAAACACTCCTATCTCAGCGAACCCAGACGGTAGTTGAAAGGCGGCTTCCCCACAGTGTAGTTTCCCAGAGGTGAGTGTATGGCACCATCCTGCTACGCCCTGCGTGCGTTTTCAAACACTTGTTACTGAGTGCAACCAGATCTCAGCAGAAAGATGCTTCCCAGATAGACTTGTGTCCCGAGGTGAGTATGAGACACTTTCGGCGTAGGCCCCGCGTGGTTTTCAAACACCTCTAACTTAGTGAAGCGAGAGATGAGTTGGAGGATGGGTTCCACACAGTGGTCTATCTCAGAGTTGCCTATATGGCCCTTTCCGCACAGATCCCGCATAGCTGTGAAGCCATTTTAACTTAGTGAAACTAGATGATAGTTGAAACAACGTTGCCCCACAAGCTTTTCGCAAGGTGATGGCACTTTCCGTGTAGGCTTCACATAGGTTTCCAAACACGTTTCACTTAGTGAGACCCGGGGTAGACCGTGAACGACGGTTTCCTCCCAATGTTCTTTCCCAGAAAGGAGTGTACGGCACTCTCCACTTCGGCCCCGCATGTGTTTTTCAACGCTTGTAATTTAGTGTAACCAGACGTTCAGTGAAAGGTTGTTTCCCCAAGTGTTTGTATCCCTGAGGTGAGTGTCTAGCGCTTTCCCTGTACGCCCCGCATAGGGTTTCAAACTCTTCTAATTTTGTGAAACGAGATCTTTCTTAACGACGGTTTTGCCACACTGTTTTTTTTCACAGAGTTACATACAAGGCACTTTCCGCATAAGCCCTCCATGGGTTTTCCAACATTTATAACGTAGTGAACAAGGTGTGAGCTGAAAGAGTGAAACACTTGTAACTTAGTGACACATGATGACAGTGGAAAAACGCTTTCTCCACAGGATTCTTTCACAGTGGCTGCTATATGTCACCTTCCACGTCGTTTCCAGCATACATTTTCTAAGTTTTCTACGTCAAACAGGATGTTAGTTGGAGGATGGTTTCCTCACTTTGTTGTTTGGCAGAATTGAGTATACGGCCCTGTCGTTATCGGCCCCGCCTGCTTTTTCACGCATTTTTGACTTAGTGATACAAGATGTTAGTTGAGAGATGGTTTGTCCACGGTATTCTCTCACAGGGTCGTGTGTATGTCCCTTTCCTCGTTGTTCCCTGCCTGGCTTGTCAAACCCTTCTAACGTAGGGATACAAGATGTAACTTGAAAGATGGTTTTCGCCAAGTGCACTTCGACAGAGTTGAGTGTACGGTTCTGTCGGCACATGACCCGCATAGTTTGTCCACCACTTCTAATGTAGTGAAGCGATGTGTTACTTGAAAGAGAGTTTCTTCGCTTTGTCGTTTCATAGGTTCTTTGTCACTTGCCGCGTAGACCCTGCCTAAGTTTTCAAACGGTGGTGACTGACTGAAATCAGGTGCTAGTTGAAAGATGTTTTCAGCACAGTGTGTTTTCCCAGAGTTGAGCATCTCGCACTTCCCGTCTAGTCCGTGCTTAGATTTCCAGACTCTTCTATCTTGGTGGAACAAGAAGTTACTTGCAAGGTGGTTTGTCCAGAGTACTCTCTCACAGCGTCGACTATGGGTCACTTTCCACATCGTTCCCCGCATAGGTTTTGAAACGCTTCTAATGTAGGGATGGAAGCTGTTAGTTGGAAAGATGGTTGCCACAAAGTGCAGTTTGACATTATGAGCCGTGCCTAGGTTTTCAGTGAGTTCTCACTCGGTGAAACCAGATGGCAGTTGGAAGATTGTTGCACCGCAACGTTGTTTCACAGAGTCGAGTATATGACACTATCCGCCTAGGCCCCGCGTGTGTATCCAAACATTGCACACTTCGTGAAAGACCCTCTAAGGTGAAAGAGTATTTCCCCCGAGTGTTTCAGAGTGGAGTATAGGGAACTTGCCACGTAGATCGTGCATAGGTTTTCAAACATTTTAACTTTGTGAAACCAGATGGTAGGCGAAAGATTCCTTCTCCACCCTGTTGGTTCACAGAGTTGTGTATATGACACTATCCTCCTAAGCCGCGCAAGGGTTTTCAAAGGCGTCTCCCTTAGTGACACAAGTTGTCACTTGAAAGATGGTTTGTCCACAGTAGTCTCTCACAGGGTCGATTAAAGGTCATTTTCCGCATCATTCCCCGCATAGGTTTGCAAACACTTCTACCTTCGTGAAGGAAGATGGTAGTGGAAATTTGGTTGTTGCAGGCTGTAGGGTGACAGGTTTGAGTAGTTGGCACTATTGGCCTAGGCTCCGCGTAGCTATTCAAAGACTTCTAACCTTGTGAAACGGGATGCTACTTGAAAGACGCTTTCTCCCCCTGTTGTTTCACAGAGATGAGTATACGACCCTTGTCCTGTAGGCCTTGCATAGGTGTTCCCATGAGTTCTCACTTAGCGAAATCAAATGTTACTTGAAAGAATGTTCCACCCACAGTTATTTTCAGAGAATGCAGCCTATGGCACTATCTGCCTAGGCCCCACATGTGCATTGCAACGTTTGTAGCTTGGTGAAAGGAAGCTTTAGGGGAAAGATTTCCCTTCCCCACAGTGCTGTTTTACAGAGTGGAATATATGGCACGTTGCCTGTAGACCCGCCGTTCCTTTTCCACCAATTCTGAGATCAGATGCTAGAGGGACGACGCCTTCGCCACAGTGCTGTTTCACAAAGTTGAGGACAAGGCACTTTCCTCATAGAGTTCGCATAACGTTTCAAACCCTTCTCACCATACGACAAGGTGACAGAACGATAACCTCCCCGGCCTTTCATAGAGTTGCGTCTACTGCACTCTCTGAGTAGGTTTTCCAATAGTTCTCACTGGGTGAAATCCGATGTTAGTTGAGGGAATGTTTCACCCAGCATATTTCACAGAAGGTAGTAAATGGCACTATCGGCCTGGGCCCCGCACGTGTGTTCAAACATTTGTAGCTCTAGTGGAAGCAGGTTTCAGGTGAAACGTGGCTTCACCACAGTGTTGTTTCAACAGTTGCGCATATGGCACGTTCCATGGAAGTCATGCTTAGGTGTTGAAATTACTTTAAGTTTCTGAAACCAAATGGTGAAAGAGAGCTTCAGCATACTGTTGTTTCAGGGAGTTGAGTATATGGCACATTCCGCACAATTCCCTGCCGGGCTGTTCAAACTCCGGTAACTTAGTGAAACCAGAGGTTAGTGGGAAGATGGATTCCCCAGTGTTGTTTGACAGAATTGCGTATATGGCACTTTTTGCCTAGGGCCCGCCATGGTTTTGGACAAGCTCTAACGTAGTGAAAGCAGTTGTTCGTACCGAGATGATTTCCCCATAGTTTTGTTTCGCACAGTGAATGAAGTGTATTGGTTTTTCCGGCCAGGAGCTGCATAGGTTGTCAAAGCCAGTGCCTACAAACGCACTTACCATGTTGACCCCAGAGAGTTTTCCAGAGTTGCCACTCATATAAACCAGATCGATGTTAATTGAAAGACAACTTCACCAGATTGTTACTTAACAGATTTGGGTAGATGGCAGTTTCCTTGTAAGTCATGCCTAAGTTTTCAAACTATTTTAACGACGTGAAAGCAGATGTTCGGTGACAGTTTCTCACCAGTGGTTTTTCAGAGTTGACTCTCTGGCATTTCCTATAAGCTGCGCATGTTTTCAAACCTTCCAACGTAACGATACATGATGTTCGCTGAAAGGTGGTTTTCGCAAAGTCCAATTTCACAGAATTGAGTGCATGGCACCGTCGGCATAGCCCCGCGCATAACTTTTCAGACACTTCAGGGTGAAACGTGATGCTAGCTGAAGGATGGTTTCACCATGTGTCGATTCACAGAGATGAATGTATGACACAGGGTAGGCCTGCCTATGTCTTCAAAGAGTTCTCTCAGTGAAACCAAGTGTTAGTTGAAGTTTCTTTCACCACAGTATTGTTGGTTACAGAGTTGAATAGATGGCCCTTTCCGTCTCTGTCGCTCATAGAGTTTCAAAGACTTCTAATTTAGTGAAACGAAGTTTTGGTTGAAATAGGGTTTCTCCACAGTGTTGTTTCACAGTGTTGAGTATATGGCACTTGTCCTGTGGGTCCCGCATAGCTTTTCAAACCGTTGTCACTCGATGAAACGGAGGTTGGTTGAAGGTATGTTTCACCACAGCAGTGTTCGACAGAGCGGAGTTTACGGCACTTTAAGTGTTCCTCCCTGTAAGGTGTTTCAATCACATCTAACGTAGTGAAAGCAGATGGTGGTCGGAAGATGGTTTCACCACACTGTTGTTTCACGGTATTGAGTACATGGTTCTATTCTTCTAGGCCAACATTTGCATTCAAACACAACTTAATGAAACCAGATGTTAGGTGAAGGATCATTTCCTCAGAGCGTTGTTTCACAGAGTTGCGTATATGGCACTTTCCGTGTAGGTCATGCGTTGCTTGTCAAACTGCTTTAGTTTTCTGAAACTACATACTCATGAAAGAATCTTCGTCCAGAGTGCTTTTTTTTCAAAGCGTCGAGTATACGGCACTTTCTGCATAAGCCGCGCCTAGGTTTGCAAACACTTCCAACTTAGTGACACGAGCTAGTTGAAAGATGGATTGTCCACGGTATTTTCTCACAGTATCCAGTATGTGTCACTTTCCTCATCATTTCCCACATAGGTTTTCAAACCCTTCTGACTTCGTGATACCAGATGTTACTTGAAAGAGCCTTCCTTCCTGCAAAGTGCAGTTTCACCGAGTTGAATATATGGCACTGTCGGCAGATACCCCGCAAACTTTTTCACAGAGTTATGGCTTGAAACGAGATGTTCGTTGAAAGATCGTTTCACCACAGTGTTGTTTCCACCGAGTTCTGTACGTGGCACTTTCAGCAAAGGCTCCGCATAGTTTCACACCCTTCTCAGTGAACAAGATGTTAGTTGAAGGATGGTTTCCCCACAGTGGTGTTTCCCAAGTGGTGCATATGGCCTTATTCATGCAGGCCCCGCCTGCGGTTGCAAACCCTTCAGTCGTAGAGATACATGAGGTTAGATGACATAGGATTTGCCCACACACATATGTGAAGGGAGTCGAGTATATGGCACTTTCCCCATAAGCCGTGCATAGGTTTTCAAACACTTCAAACTTAGTGCCCCAAGATAATTGATAGATGGATTGTCCACTCTATTTTCTCACAGGGTCCCACAGTATATGTCACTTTCCACATCGTTCCCCACACAGGTTTTACAATGCTCCTCACGTAGTTTCATAAAGATGTTAGCTGAAAAATGCTTCCCTAAGAGTTCAGTTTGAGAGTGGAGTATAGGGCAATTCTGCATAGGTCCCGCAGAGCTTTTCAAACACTTCTAACTTAGGGAAACGAAATGTTAGTTGAAAGATCGTTTCCCCACAGGGTTGTTTCACAGAGTTCAGCATATGGCACTTACCGTGTGGGCTGTGCATAGGTTTCCAAAAGAGTTCACCCTGGGCGAAATCAGATATTAGTTGAAAGAATGGCACTTTCCCCATACGCCGCGCATAGGTTTTCAAACACTTCTAACCTAAATGAAAGAAGAATTGAGTTGAAAGACGGTTTCTCACAGTGTTGTTCCACAGTTGTCAGTATCTTGTACTTCCTGCCTTTTACCCGCATAGTTTTTCAAACGCTCCTTCCTAACTTGGTGCTACAGGATATTACTCTCAAGATGGTTTCCGCAAAGTGCAGGCTGACAGAGGTGAGTGAGTATATGGCACTTTCGGCATAGGCTCCCCATGGGTTTTCTAACGCTTCCAGTTTAGTTATACAAGATGTTGATTGAAAGATGGTTTCCCCACATGTTGTGTCACAGATTTGAGTATATGACCCTTTCCGCATAACCCCCAATAGTCTTCAATTCTCAATGATTGAAACCAGATGTTATTTGAAAGATCTTTTCACCACGTCGTTGTTTCACACAGTTGAGTGTATGGCCCTTAGTTTTTAGGCTTCTCATAGGTTTTCAAACCATTCTAAGAGGAACGAGATGGTAGTGGAAAGGTGGTTTCCCCACAGTGTTATTTCACAACGTTGAAGGCATGGCATGATCCTCGTGCATAGGCCCCGCATCTGTTTTCAAACACTTGCAACTGATATTAAGAGACAGATTGTTTCCCGACCGTGCTGTTTCACAGAGTCGAGTAAGTGGCGCGTGCACTGTAGCCCCATTATGGTTTTCGAGCCCCATTATGCTTCATTAGAGTGAAGCAAGAGATTAGTTGGAAGATGGATTCCCCACAGAGTGGCTCTAAGGCAGTTTCCTCAAAAGCCCAGCATGGGTTTTCAAACACTTCGTTCGTGAAAGAGGATGTCGGTTGAAAGACCATTTTTCCACATTTTTTTACACAATAGAGTATAAGTCACTCTCGTCAAAATTCCCTGCAAATGGTGACAACACCTGGCAGGGAAGCAAGATGTTATGAAGGATGGTTTCACCACACTGTTGTGGCACAGAGTTGAGTAATCGTACATTCCCCATTGCTGCCTGCGTGGGTTTTCAAACCCTTCTAAATTAGTGAAATCAGACGGTCGTTGAAAGAGGTTCACACCAGAGTGTTGTTTCACAGAGTTGACTATATGGCAACTTGTCTCATAGTTAACCGATCATAAGTTTTCCATCACTTCCAAATTAGTGAAACCGAAAGTTTGTTGAAAGATGGTTCCGCACACTCTGCTTTCACAGATTTGAGTGTAAGGCACTTTCTGCATAGGCCGCAACCTGGTTTTCACACGTCTAGCTTCGAGAAACCACATGTTAGGTGAAAGGTTTCCCCACCGTCTTCTTCCATAGAGTTGAGTATAAAACTCTCAGATAAGCTGTTGTTTCACAGAGATGAGTGTACGGCACTTTCATTATAAGCTCCGCATAGGTTTTCAAACAATTTCATCTGATTGGAATAAGATTTTAGTGGCAAGCTGTTTCCCCGCAGTGTTTCTTCATACAGTTTTGTAGACGGCACTTTCGTTGTTGGCCCTGCGTGGGTCTTCAAGTACTTCTAACAGTGGAAGCAGATGATAGTTTCACCACACAGTTGTTTCACAAGGTTGAGTACATGGCACTTTTGGTGTCGACTCCACATGGGTTTTCCAACACTTCTAATGTAGTGAAATAGGATTTTGGTTGAAAGACGGTTTCCGCACAGTGTTATTTGCCAGAGTGTATGGCACTTTATACATAGACCCCGCATAAAGTTTTCAAATAGCTATAACAGAACGTAACATGAAAACATAACATAACATAACATAACATAACATAACATGACGTAACTGTAACAGAACGTAACTCAGACATAACATAATAACTCTAACATGGTGGTTGAAGGACGGTTTCTCCACAAAAGGGTGTCCCAACGTGCAGGGACTTGACAGAGTACATGGCACTTTCTGCATAAGCCCCCACGGAGTTCTTCAAACACTTCTAACCAGGTGAAACAGGATATCAGTTGAAAGAAGGTTTCTGCACAGTGTTCTTTTCACAGTGGCTGGTGTATGTAACCTTCCCCCTCGATCCCCACATAGGTCTTCAAACACTTCCAACTGAGCGAAACGAGCTGTTAGTTAAAAGATGATTTTTCCCCACTGTGTTCTTTCACACAGTTGACTCTAGTACACTTTGTAGGCCGTGCATATGTTTTCAAACAGTTCTCAGTGAGACGAGATGCCAGTTGAAAGATGGTTTCTTCCCAGTACTCTCTCACAACGTCACTTTCCCCATCGATCCCCGCATGGGGTTTCCAACACTTCTGACTTAGTGAAAGAGAACGTTGAAAGACGTTTTCCCCACAGTGTTCTTTCATAGAGTGGGAGGCCCTTTCAGTCTGGACCACACAGGAGCTTTCAGACACTTCCAATTTAGTTGAATCAAATGTCACTTGAAAGGTGGTTTCCCCAAAGCCCGGTTGGACAGAGCTGCGTATATATGACCCTTTCCACATCATTCCCTCCATAGGTTTTCAAACATGTTTCTATGGTAGCGACACAAGGTGTTAGTTGAAAGATGGTTTCGCCAAAGTGCAGCTTGACAGAGTTGAGTATATGGCACTTTCTGCATTCATCCCGGCGTAGTTTTGCAAATGCTTCTAACGTCCTAAATCAGGTGGTCACAAGACCTTTTACCCAGAGTGCTCTTTCACACAGTTGACTATATGGCACTTTGTAGGTTTTCAGACAGTTCACAGTGAAACCAGATGTTAGTCGCAAGATTGTTTCCCTACAGCGTCGTTTCACAGAATGGAGTACACGGCCCTTGCGCATAGGCCCTGCAGAAGTTTTCCAACCCTTTTAACTTGGCGACAGCAGATGTGAGTTGGAAGACCGTTTCTCCCCACAGTACGATTTGGCTGTGTCGAGTATACGTCACTTTTCTCATGGTTCCTAGGAGAGTGTTTGAAACACTTCTAACACGGTGAAACAAGATGTTAGTTGAAAGGTGGTTTCCCCAAAAGCTGCTTGACACACTTGAGCATAGGGCACTTTCCGCATAAGCCCCCATAGGTTTTCACATACTTCCAACAAGTGAACCCAGATGCCCTTTGGCTGTGGGGTGAAGCCTGTGGCTTCACCACAGTGAGTTTTACAGAGTTGAGCCTATAGCACTTCCCGCGTAGTACCGGCATAGGTTTGCAAACACTTCTAAGTGGAACAAGAAGAGGTTAATTGAAACGTGGAAACCCCACAGTGTTGTTTCAGAGTTGACTATGTGGCACTTTTGACGCCGGCCCTGCACGGGTGTTCAAATACTTCCAACCTCGTGAAGAGAGACGTTATTGGAAAAATGGCTTCCCCACAGTGACTCACAGAGGTGACTGTATGACACTTTTGGTGTAGTCTCCGCCCGGTTTTCAAAGACTTCTAACTTAGTGAAATATGTTAGTTGGAAGATGGTTCCCCAAGCTCTTGTGTCACAGAGCTGAGTACCTGGCACTTTCCGCCTAGACCCCGAATAGTTTTCAAACCGTTTTCAATTCGTGAGGCCAGATGTTAGCTGAAAGATCGTTTCAGCACACTGTTGTTTCCCACAGTTGAGTATGTGGCACTTAGCCGTTAGGCTTCTCCTAGGTTTTCAAACACTCCTATCTCAGCGAACCCAGACGGTAGTTGAAAGGCGGCTTCCCCACAGTGTAGTTTCCCAGAGGTGAGTGTATGGCACCATCCTGCTACGCCCTGCGTGCGTTTTCAAACACTTGTTACTGAGTGCAACCAGATCTCAGCAGAAAGATGCTTCCCAGATAGACTTGTGTCCCGAGGTGAGTATGAGACACTTTCGGCGTAGGCCCCGCGTGGTTTTCAAACACCTCTAACTTAGTGAAGCGAGAGATGAGTTGGAGGATGGGTTCCACACAGTGGTCTATCTCAGAGTTGCCTATATGGCCCTTTCCGCACAGATCCCGCATAGCTGTGAAGCCATTTTAACTTAGTGAAACTAGATGATAGTTGAAACAACGTTGCCCCACAAGCTTTTCGCAAGGTGATGGCACTTTCCGTGTAGGCTTCACATAGGTTTCCAAACACGTTTCACTTAGTGAGACCCGGGGTAGACCGTGAACGACGGTTTCCTCCCAATGTTCTTTCCCAGAAAGGAGTGTACGGCACTCTCCACTTCGGCCCCGCATGTGTTTTTCAACGCTTGTAATTTAGTGTAACCAGACGTTCAGTGAAAGGTTGTTTCCCCAAGTGTTTGTATCCCTGAGGTGAGTGTCTAGCGCTTTCCCTGTACGCCCCGCATAGGGTTTCAAACTCTTCTAATTTTGTGAAACGAGATCTTTCTTAACGACGGTTTTGCCACACTGTTTTTTTTCACAGAGTTACATACAAGGCACTTTCCGCATAAGCCCTCCATGGGTTTTCCAACATTTATAACGTAGTGAACAAGGTGTGAGCTGAAAGAGTGAAACACTTGTAACTTAGTGACACATGATGACAGTGGAAAAACGCTTTCTCCACAGGATTCTTTCACAGTGGCTGCTATATGTCACCTTCCACGTCGTTTCCAGCATACATTTTCTAAGTTTTCTACGTCAAACAGGATGTTAGTTGGAGGATGGTTTCCTCACTTTGTTGTTTGGCAGAATTGAGTATACGGCCCTGTCGTTATCGGCCCCGCCTGCTTTTTCACGCATTTTTGACTTAGTGATACAAGATGTTAGTTGAGAGATGGTTTGTCCACGGTATTCTCTCACAGGGTCGTGTGTATGTCCCTTTCCTCGTTGTTCCCTGCCTGGCTTGTCAAACCCTTCTAACGTAGGGATACAAGATGTAACTTGAAAGATGGTTTTCGCCAAGTGCACTTCGACAGAGTTGAGTGTACGGTTCTGTCGGCACATGACCCGCATAGTTTGTCCACCACTTCTAATGTAGTGAAGCGATGTGTTACTTGAAAGAGAGTTTCTTCGCTTTGTCGTTTCATAGGTTCTTTGTCACTTGCCGCGTAGACCCTGCCTAAGTTTTCAAACGGTGGTGACTGACTGAAATCAGGTGCTAGTTGAAAGATGTTTTCAGCACAGTGTGTTTTCCCAGAGTTGAGCATCTCGCACTTCCCGTCTAGTCCGTGCTTAGATTTCCAGACTCTTCTATCTTGGTGGAACAAGAAGTTACTTGCAAGGTGGTTTGTCCAGAGTACTCTCTCACAGCGTCGACTATGGGTCACTTTCCACATCGTTCCCCGCATAGGTTTTGAAACGCTTCTAATGTAGGGATGGAAGCTGTTAGTTGGAAAGATGGTTGCCACAAAGTGCAGTTTGACATTATGAGCCGTGCCTAGGTTTTCAGTGAGTTCTCACTCGGTGAAACCAGATGGCAGTTGGAAGATTGTTGCACCGCAACGTTGTTTCACAGAGTCGAGTATATGACACTATCCGCCTAGGCCCCGCGTGTGTATCCAAACATTGCACACTTCGTGAAAGACCCTCTAAGGTGAAAGAGTATTTCCCCCGAGTGTTTCAGAGTGGAGTATAGGGAACTTGCCACGTAGATCGTGCATAGGTTTTCAAACATTTTAACTTTGTGAAACCAGATGGTAGGCGAAAGATTCCTTCTCCACCCTGTTGGTTCACAGAGTTGTGTATATGACACTATCCTCCTAAGCCGCGCAAGGGTTTTCAAAGGCGTCTCCCTTAGTGACACAAGTTGTCACTTGAAAGATGGTTTGTCCACAGTAGTCTCTCACAGGGTCGATTAAAGGTCATTTTCCGCATCATTCCCCGCATAGGTTTGCAAACACTTCTACCTTCGTGAAGGAAGATGGTAGTGGAAATTTGGTTGTTGCAGGCTGTAGGGTGACAGGTTTGAGTAGTTGGCACTATTGGCCTAGGCTCCGCGTAGCTATTCAAAGACTTCTAACCTTGTGAAACGGGATGCTACTTGAAAGACGCTTTCTCCCCCTGTTGTTTCACAGAGATGAGTATACGACCCTTGTCCTGTAGGCCTTGCATAGGTGTTCCCATGAGTTCTCACTTAGCGAAATCAAATGTTACTTGAAAGAATGTTCCACCCACAGTTATTTTCAGAGAATGCAGCCTATGGCACTATCTGCCTAGGCCCCACATGTGCATTGCAACGTTTGTAGCTTGGTGAAAGGAAGCTTTAGGGGAAAGATTTCCCTTCCCCACAGTGCTGTTTTACAGAGTGGAATATATGGCACGTTGCCTGTAGACCCGCCGTTCCTTTTCCACCAATTCTGAGATCAGATGCTAGAGGGACGACGCCTTCGCCACAGTGCTGTTTCACAAAGTTGAGGACAAGGCACTTTCCTCATAGAGTTCGCATAACGTTTCAAACCCTTCTCACCATACGACAAGGTGACAGAACGATAACCTCCCCGGCCTTTCATAGAGTTGCGTCTACTGCACTCTCTGAGTAGGTTTTCCAATAGTTCTCACTGGGTGAAATCCGATGTTAGTTGAGGGAATGTTTCACCCAGCATATTTCACAGAAGGTAGTAAATGGCACTATCGGCCTGGGCCCCGCACGTGTGTTCAAACATTTGTAGCTCTAGTGGAAGCAGGTTTCAGGTGAAACGTGGCTTCACCACAGTGTTGTTTCAACAGTTGCGCATATGGCACGTTCCATGGAAGTCATGCTTAGGTGTTGAAATTACTTTAAGTTTCTGAAACCAAATGGTGAAAGAGAGCTTCAGCATACTGTTGTTTCAGGGAGTTGAGTATATGGCACATTCCGCACAATTCCCTGCCGGGCTGTTCAAACTCCGGTAACTTAGTGAAACCAGAGGTTAGTGGGAAGATGGATTCCCCAGTGTTGTTTGACAGAATTGCGTATATGGCACTTTTTGCCTAGGGCCCGCCATGGTTTTGGACAAGCTCTAACGTAGTGAAAGCAGTTGTTCGTACCGAGATGATTTCCCCATAGTTTTGTTTCGCACAGTGAATGAAGTGTATTGGTTTTTCCGGCCAGGAGCTGCATAGGTTGTCAAAGCCAGTGCCTACAAACGCACTTACCATGTTGACCCCAGAGAGTTTTCCAGAGTTGCCACTCATATAAACCAGATCGATGTTAATTGAAAGACAACTTCACCAGATTGTTACTTAACAGATTTGGGTAGATGGCAGTTTCCTTGTAAGTCATGCCTAAGTTTTCAAACTATTTTAACGACGTGAAAGCAGATGTTCGGTGACAGTTTCTCACCAGTGGTTTTTCAGAGTTGACTCTCTGGCATTTCCTATAAGCTGCGCATGTTTTCAAACCTTCCAACGTAACGATACATGATGTTCGCTGAAAGGTGGTTTTCGCAAAGTCCAATTTCACAGAATTGAGTGCATGGCACCGTCGGCATAGCCCCGCGCATAACTTTTCAGACACTTCAGGGTGAAACGTGATGCTAGCTGAAGGATGGTTTCACCATGTGTCGATTCACAGAGATGAATGTATGACACAGGGTAGGCCTGCCTATGTCTTCAAAGAGTTCTCTCAGTGAAACCAAGTGTTAGTTGAAGTTTCTTTCACCACAGTATTGTTGGTTACAGAGTTGAATAGATGGCCCTTTCCGTCTCTGTCGCTCATAGAGTTTCAAAGACTTCTAATTTAGTGAAACGAAGTTTTGGTTGAAATAGGGTTTCTCCACAGTGTTGTTTCACAGTGTTGAGTATATGGCACTTGTCCTGTGGGTCCCGCATAGCTTTTCAAACCGTTGTCACTCGATGAAACGGAGGTTGGTTGAAGGTATGTTTCACCACAGCAGTGTTCGACAGAGCGGAGTTTACGGCACTTTAAGTGTTCCTCCCTGTAAGGTGTTTCAATCACATCTAACGTAGTGAAAGCAGATGGTGGTCGGAAGATGGTTTCACCACACTGTTGTTTCACGGTATTGAGTACATGGTTCTATTCTTCTAGGCCAACATTTGCATTCAAACACAACTTAATGAAACCAGATGTTAGGTGAAGGATCATTTCCTCAGAGCGTTGTTTCACAGAGTTGCGTATATGGCACTTTCCGTGTAGGTCATGCGTTGCTTGTCAAACTGCTTTAGTTTTCTGAAACTACATACTCATGAAAGAATCTTCGTCCAGAGTGCTTTTTTTTCAAAGCGTCGAGTATACGGCACTTTCTGCATAAGCCGCGCCTAGGTTTGCAAACACTTCCAACTTAGTGACACGAGCTAGTTGAAAGATGGATTGTCCACGGTATTTTCTCACAGTATCCAGTATGTGTCACTTTCCTCATCATTTCCCACATAGGTTTTCAAACCCTTCTGACTTCGTGATACCAGATGTTACTTGAAAGAGCCTTCCTTCCTGCAAAGTGCAGTTTCACCGAGTTGAATATATGGCACTGTCGGCAGATACCCCGCAAACTTTTTCACAGAGTTATGGCTTGAAACGAGATGTTCGTTGAAAGATCGTTTCACCACAGTGTTGTTTCCACCGAGTTCTGTACGTGGCACTTTCAGCAAAGGCTCCGCATAGTTTCACACCCTTCTCAGTGAACAAGATGTTAGTTGAAGGATGGTTTCCCCACAGTGGTGTTTCCCAAGTGGTGCATATGGCCTTATTCATGCAGGCCCCGCCTGCGGTTGCAAACCCTTCAGTCGTAGAGATACATGAGGTTAGATGACATAGGATTTGCCCACACACATATGTGAAGGGAGTCGAGTATATGGCACTTTCCCCATAAGCCGTGCATAGGTTTTCAAACACTTCAAACTTAGTGCCCCAAGATAATTGATAGATGGATTGTCCACTCTATTTTCTCACAGGGTCCCACAGTATATGTCACTTTCCACATCGTTCCCCACACAGGTTTTACAATGCTCCTCACGTAGTTTCATAAAGATGTTAGCTGAAAAATGCTTCCCTAAGAGTTCAGTTTGAGAGTGGAGTATAGGGCAATTCTGCATAGGTCCCGCAGAGCTTTTCAAACACTTCTAACTTAGGGAAACGAAATGTTAGTTGAAAGATCGTTTCCCCACAGGGTTGTTTCACAGAGTTCAGCATATGGCACTTACCGTGTGGGCTGTGCATAGGTTTCCAAAAGAGTTCACCCTGGGCGAAATCAGATATTAGTTGAAAGAATGGCACTTTCCCCATACGCCGCGCATAGGTTTTCAAACACTTCTAACCTAAATGAAAGAAGAATTGAGTTGAAAGACGGTTTCTCACAGTGTTGTTCCACAGTTGTCAGTATCTTGTACTTCCTGCCTTTTACCCGCATAGTTTTTCAAACGCTCCTTCCTAACTTGGTGCTACAGGATATTACTCTCAAGATGGTTTCCGCAAAGTGCAGGCTGACAGAGGTGAGTGAGTATATGGCACTTTCGGCATAGGCTCCCCATGGGTTTTCTAACGCTTCCAGTTTAGTTATACAAGATGTTGATTGAAAGATGGTTTCCCCACATGTTGTGTCACAGATTTGAGTATATGACCCTTTCCGCATAACCCCCAATAGTCTTCAATTCTCAATGATGGAAACCAGATGTTATTTGAAAGATCTTTTCACCACGTCGTTGTTTCACACAGTTGAGTGTATGGCCCTTAGTTTTTAGGCTTCTCATAGGTTTTCAAACCGTTCTAAGAGGAACGAGATGGTAGTGGAAAGGTGGTTTCCCCACAGTGTTATTTCACAACGTTGAAGGCATGGCATGATCCTCGTGCATAGGCCCCGCATCTGTTTTCAAACACTTGCAACTGATATTAAGAGACAGATTGTTTCCCGACCGTGCTGTTTCACAGAGTCGAGTAAGTGGCGCTTGCACTGTAGCCCCATTATGGTTTTCGAGCCCCATTATGCTTCATTAGAGTGAAGCAAGAGATTAGTTGGAAGATGGATTCCCCACAGAGGGGCTCTAAGGCAGTTTCCTCAAAAGCCCAGCATGGGTTTTCAAACACTTCGTTCGTGAAAGAGGATGTCGGTTGAAAGACCATTTTTCCACATTTTTTTACACAATAGAGTATAAGTCACTCTCGTCAAAATTCCCTGCAAATGGTGACAACACCTGGCAGGGAAGCAAGATGTTATGAAGGATGGTTTCACCACACTGTTGTGGCACAGAGTTGAGTAATCGTACATTCCCCATTGCTGCCTGCGTGGGTTTTCAAACCCTTCTAAATTAGTGAAATCAGACGGTCGTTGAAAGAGGTTCACACCAGAGTGTTGTTTCACAGAGTTGACTATATGGCAACTTGTCTCATAGTTAACCGATCATAAGTTTTCCATCACTTCCAAATTAGTGAAACCGAAAGTTTGTTGAAAGATGGTTCCGCACACTCTGCTTTCACAGATTTGAGTGTAAGGCACTTTCTGCATAGGCCGCAACCTGGTTTTCACACGTCTAGCTTCGAGAAACCACATGTTAGGTGAAAGGTTTCCCCACCGTCTTCTTCCATAGAGTTGAGTATAAAACTCTCAGATAAGCTGTTGTTTCACAGAGATGAGTGTACGGCACTTTCATTATAAGCTCCGCATAGGTTTTCAAACAATTTCATCTGATTGGAATAAGATTTTAGTGGCAAGCTGTTTCCCCGCAGTGTTTCTTCATACAGTTTTGTAGACGGCACTTTCGTTGTTGGCCCTGCGTGGGTCTTCAAGTACTTCTAACAGTGGAAGCAGATGATAGTTTCACCACACAGTTGTTTCACAAGGTTGAGTACATGGCACTTTTGGTGTCGACTCCACATGGGTTTTCCAACACTTCTAATGTAGTGAAATAGGATTTTGGTTGAAAGACGGTTTCCGCACAGTGTTATTTGCCAGAGTGTATGGCACTTTATACATAGACCCCGCATAAAGTTTTCAAATAGCTATAACAGAACGTAACATGAAAACATAACATAACATAACATAACATAACATAACATAACATAACATGACGTAACTGTAACAGAACGTAACTCAGACATAACATAATAACTCTAACATGGTGGTTGAAGGACGGTTTCTCCACAAAAGGGTGTCCCAACGTGCAGGGACTTGACAGAGTACATGGCACTTTCTGCATAAGCCCCCACGGAGTTCTTCAAACACTTCTAACCAGGTGAAACAGGATATCAGTTGAAAGAAGGTTTCTGCACAGTGTTCTTTTCACAGTGGCTGGTGTATGTAACCTTCCCCCTCGATCCCCACATAGGTCTTCAAACACTTCCAACTGAGCGAAACGAGCTGTTAGTTAAAAGATGATTTTTCCCCACTGTGTTCTTTCACACAGTTGGCTCTAGTACACTTTGTAGGCCGTGCATATGTTTTCAAACAGTTCTCAGTGAGACGAGATGCCAGTTGAAAGATGGTTTCTTCCCAGTACTCTCTCACAACGTCACTTTCCCCATCGATCCCCGCATGGGGTTTCCAACACTTCTGACTTAGTGAAAGAGAACGTTGAAAGACGTTTTCCCCACAGTGTTCTTTCATAGAGTGGGAGGCCCTTTCAGTCTGGACCACACAGGAGCTTTCAGACACTTCCAATTTAGTTGAATCAAATGTCACTTGAAAGGTGGTTTCCCCAAAGCCCGGTTGGACAGAGCTGCGTATATATGACCCTTTCCACATCATTCCCTCCATAGGTTTTCAAACATGTTTCTATGGTAGCGACACAAGGTGTTAGTTGAAAGATGGTTTCGCCAAAGTGCAGCTTGACAGAGTTGAGTATATGGCACTTTCTGC
This sequence comes from Panthera pardus, assembly GCF_024362965.1. NCBI lineage: Eukaryota > Metazoa > Chordata > Mammalia > Carnivora > Felidae > Panthera > Panthera pardus. The sequence continues at coordinate 8,395 of NW_026527012.1, read as the reverse complement.
ATTCATCCCGGCGTAGTTTTGCAAATGCTTCTAACGTCCTAAATCAGGTGGTCACAAGACCTTTTACCCAGAGTGCTCTTTCACACAGTTGACTATATGGCACTTTGTAGGTTTTCAGACAGTTCACAGTGAAACCAGATGTTAGTCGCAAGATTGTTTCCCTACAGCGTCGTTTCACAGAATGGAGTACACGGCCCTTGCGCATAGGCCCTGCAGAAGTTTTCCAACCCTTTTAACTTGGCGACAGCAGATGTGAGTTGGAAGACCGTTTCTCCCCACAGTACGATTTGGCTGTGTCGAGTATACGTCACTTTTCTCATGGTTCCTAGGAGAGTGTTTGAAACACTTCTAACACGGTGAAACAAGATGTTAGTTGAAAGGTGGTTTCCCCAAAAGCTGCTTGACACACTTGAGCATAGGGCACTTTCCGCATAAGCCCCCATAGGTTTTCACATACTTCCAACAAGTGAACCCAGATGCCCTTTGGCTGTGGGGTGAAGCCTGTGGCTTCACCACAGTGAGTTTTACAGAGTTGAGCCTATAGCACTTCCCGCGTAGTACCGGCATAGGTTTGCAAACACTTCTAAGTGGAACAAGAAGAGGTTAATTGAAACGTGGAAACCCCACAGTGTTGTTTCAGAGTTGACTATGTGGCACTTTTGACGCCGGCCCTGCACGGGTGTTCAAATACTTCCAACCTCGTGAAGAGAGACGTTATTGGAAAAATGGCTTCCCCACAGTGACTCACAGAGGTGACTGTATGACACTTTTGGTGTAGTCTCCGCCCGGTTTTCAAAGACTTCTAACTTAGTGAAATATGTTAGTTGGAAGATGGTTCCCCAAGCTCTTGTGTCACAGAGCTGAGTACCTGGCACTTTCCGCCTAGACCCCGAATAGTTTTCAAACCGTTTTCAATTCGTGAGGCCAGATGTTAGCTGAAAGATCGTTTCAGCACACTGTTGTTTCCCACAGTTGAGTATGTGGCACTTAGCCGTTAGGCTTCTCCTAGGTTTTCAAACACTCCTATCTCAGCGAACCCAGACGGTAGTTGAAAGGCGGCTTCCCCACAGTGTAGTTTCCCAGAGGTGAGTGTATGGCACCATCCTGCTACGCCCTGCGTGCGTTTTCAAACACTTGTTACTGAGTGCAACCAGATCTCAGCAGAAAGATGCTTCCCAGATAGACTTGTGTCCCGAGGTGAGTATGAGACACTTTCGGCGTAGGCCCCGCGTGGTTTTCAAACACCTCTAACTTAGTGAAGCGAGAGATGAGTTGGAGGATGGGTTCCACACAGTGGTCTATCTCAGAGTTGCCTATATGGCCCTTTCCGCACAGATCCCGCATAGCTGTGAAGCCATTTTAACTTAGTGAAACTAGATGATAGTTGAAACAACGTTGCCCCACAAGCTTTTCGCAAGGTGATGGCACTTTCCGTGTAGGCTTCACATAGGTTTCCAAACACGTTTCACTTAGTGAGACCCGGGGTAGACCGTGAACGACGGTTTCCTCCCAATGTTCTTTCCCAGAAAGGAGTGTACGGCACTCTCCACTTCGGCCCCGCATGTGTTTTTCAACGCTTGTAATTTAGTGTAACCAGACGTTCAGTGAAAGGTTGTTTCCCCAAGTGTTTGTATCCCTGAGGTGAGTGTCTAGCGCTTTCCCTGTACGCCCCGCATAGGGTTTCAAACTCTTCTAATTTTGTGAAACGAGATCTTTCTTAACGACGGTTTTGCCACACTGTTTTTTTTCACAGAGTTACATACAAGGCACTTTCCGCATAAGCCCTCCATGGGTTTTCCAACATTTATAACGTAGTGAACAAGGTGTGAGCTGAAAGAGTGAAACACTTGTAACTTAGTGACACATGATGACAGTGGAAAAACGCTTTCTCCACAGGATTCTTTCACAGTGGCTGCTATATGTCACCTTCCACGTCGTTTCCAGCATACATTTTCTAAGTTTTCTACGTCAAACAGGATGTTAGTTGGAGGATGGTTTCCTCACTTTGTTGTTTGGCAGAATTGAGTATACGGCCCTGTCGTTATCGGCCCCGCCTGCTTTTTCACGCATTTTTGACTTAGTGATACAAGATGTTAGTTGAGAGATGGTTTGTCCACGGTATTCTCTCACAGGGTCGTGTGTATGTCCCTTTCCTCGTTGTTCCCTGCCTGGCTTGTCAAACCCTTCTAACGTAGGGATACAAGATGTAACTTGAAAGATGGTTTTCGCCAAGTGCACTTCGACAGAGTTGAGTGTACGGTTCTGTCGGCACATGACCCGCATAGTTTGTCCACCACTTCTAATGTAGTGAAGCGATGTGTTACTTGAAAGAGAGTTTCTTCGCTTTGTCGTTTCATAGGTTCTTTGTCACTTGCCGCGTAGACCCTGCCTAAGTTTTCAAACGGTGGTGACTGACTGAAATCAGGTGCTAGTTGAAAGATGTTTTCAGCACAGTGTGTTTTCCCAGAGTTGAGCATCTCGCACTTCCCGTCTAGTCCGTGCTTAGATTTCCAGACTCTTCTATCTTGGTGGAACAAGAAGTTACTTGCAAGGTGGTTTGTCCAGAGTACTCTCTCACAGCGTCGACTATGGGTCACTTTCCACATCGTTCCCCGCATAGGTTTTGAAACGCTTCTAATGTAGGGATGGAAGCTGTTAGTTGGAAAGATGGTTGCCACAAAGTGCAGTTTGACATTATGAGCCGTGCCTAGGTTTTCAGTGAGTTCTCACTCGGTGAAACCAGATGGCAGTTGGAAGATTGTTGCACCGCAACGTTGTTTCACAGAGTCGAGTATATGACACTATCCGCCTAGGCCCCGCGTGTGTATCCAAACATTGCACACTTCGTGAAAGACCCTCTAAGGTGAAAGAGTATTTCCCCCGAGTGTTTCAGAGTGGAGTATAGGGAACTTGCCACGTAGATCGTGCATAGGTTTTCAAACATTTTAACTTTGTGAAACCAGATGGTAGGCGAAAGATTCCTTCTCCACCCTGTTGGTTCACAGAGTTGTGTATATGACACTATCCTCCTAAGCCGCGCAAGGGTTTTCAAAGGCGTCTCCCTTAGTGACACAAGTTGTCACTTGAAAGATGGTTTGTCCACAGTAGTCTCTCACAGGGTCGATTAAAGGTCATTTTCCGCATCATTCCCCGCATAGGTTTGCAAACACTTCTACCTTCGTGAAGGAAGATGGTAGTGGAAATTTGGTTGTTGCAGGCTGTAGGGTGACAGGTTTGAGTAGTTGGCACTATTGGCCTAGGCTCCGCGTAGCTATTCAAAGACTTCTAACCTTGTGAAACGGGATGCTACTTGAAAGACGCTTTCTCCCCCTGTTGTTTCACAGAGATGAGTATACGACCCTTGTCCTGTAGGCCTTGCATAGGTGTTCCCATGAGTTCTCACTTAGCGAAATCAAATGTTACTTGAAAGAATGTTCCACCCACAGTTATTTTCAGAGAATGCAGCCTATGGCACTATCTGCCTAGGCCCCACATGTGCATTGCAACGTTTGTAGCTTGGTGAAAGGAAGCTTTAGGGGAAAGATTTCCCTTCCCCACAGTGCTGTTTTACAGAGTGGAATATATGGCACGTTGCCTGTAGACCCGCCGTTCCTTTTCCACCAATTCTGAGATCAGATGCTAGAGGGACGACGCCTTCGCCACAGTGCTGTTTCACAAAGTTGAGGACAAGGCACTTTCCTCATAGAGTTCGCATAACGTTTCAAACCCTTCTCACCATACGACAAGGTGACAGAACGATAACCTCCCCGGCCTTTCATAGAGTTGCGTCTACTGCACTCTCTGAGTAGGTTTTCCAATAGTTCTCACTGGGTGAAATCCGATGTTAGTTGAGGGAATGTTTCACCCAGCATATTTCACAGAAGGTAGTAAATGGCACTATCGGCCTGGGCCCCGCACGTGTGTTCAAACATTTGTAGCTCTAGTGGAAGCAGGTTTCAGGTGAAACGTGGCTTCACCACAGTGTTGTTTCAACAGTTGCGCATATGGCACGTTCCATGGAAGTCATGCTTAGGTGTTGAAATTACTTTAAGTTTCTGAAACCAAATGGTGAAAGAGAGCTTCAGCATACTGTTGTTTCAGGGAGTTGAGTATATGGCACATTCCGCACAATTCCCTGCCGGGCTGTTCAAACTCCGGTAACTTAGTGAAACCAGAGGTTAGTGGGAAGATGGATTCCCCAGTGTTGTTTGACAGAATTGCGTATATGGCACTTTTTGCCTAGGGCCCGCCATGGTTTTGGACAAGCTCTAACGTAGTGAAAGCAGTTGTTCGTACCGAGATGATTTCCCCATAGTTTTGTTTCGCACAGTGAATGAAGTGTATTGGTTTTTCCGGCCAGGAGCTGCATAGGTTGTCAAAGCCAGTGCCTACAAACGCACTTACCATGTTGACCCCAGAGAGTTTTCCAGAGTTGCCACTCATATAAACCAGATCGATGTTAATTGAAAGACAACTTCACCAGATTGTTACTTAACAGATTTGGGTAGATGGCAGTTTCCTTGTAAGTCATGCCTAAGTTTTCAAACTATTTTAACGACGTGAAAGCAGATGTTCGGTGACAGTTTCTCACCAGTGGTTTTTCAGAGTTGACTCTCTGGCATTTCCTATAAGCTGCGCATGTTTTCAAACCTTCCAACGTAACGATACATGATGTTCGCTGAAAGGTGGTTTTCGCAAAGTCCAATTTCACAGAATTGAGTGCATGGCACCGTCGGCATAGCCCCGCGCATAACTTTTCAGACACTTCAGGGTGAAACGTGATGCTAGCTGAAGGATGGTTTCACCATGTGTCGATTCACAGAGATGAATGTATGACACAGGGTAGGCCTGCCTATGTCTTCAAAGAGTTCTCTCAGTGAAACCAAGTGTTAGTTGAAGTTTCTTTCACCACAGTATTGTTGGTTACAGAGTTGAATAGATGGCCCTTTCCGTCTCTGTCGCTCATAGAGTTTCAAAGACTTCTAATTTAGTGAAACGAAGTTTTGGTTGAAATAGGGTTTCTCCACAGTGTTGTTTCACAGTGTTGAGTATATGGCACTTGTCCTGTGGGTCCCGCATAGCTTTTCAAACCGTTGTCACTCGATGAAACGGAGGTTGGTTGAAGGTATGTTTCACCACAGCAGTGTTCGACAGAGCGGAGTTTACGGCACTTTAAGTGTTCCTCCCTGTAAGGTGTTTCAATCACATCTAACGTAGTGAAAGCAGATGGTGGTCGGAAGATGGTTTCACCACACTGTTGTTTCACGGTATTGAGTACATGGTTCTATTCTTCTAGGCCAACATTTGCATTCAAACACAACTTAATGAAACCAGATGTTAGGTGAAGGATCATTTCCTCAGAGCGTTGTTTCACAGAGTTGCGTATATGGCACTTTCCGTGTAGGTCATGCGTTGCTTGTCAAACTGCTTTAGTTTTCTGAAACTACATACTCATGAAAGAATCTTCGTCCAGAGTGCTTTTTTTTCAAAGCGTCGAGTATACGGCACTTTCTGCATAAGCCGCGCCTAGGTTTGCAAACACTTCCAACTTAGTGACACGAGCTAGTTGAAAGATGGATTGTCCACGGTATTTTCTCACAGTATCCAGTATGTGTCACTTTCCTCATCATTTCCCACATAGGTTTTCAAACCCTTCTGACTTCGTGATACCAGATGTTACTTGAAAGAGCCTTCCTTCCTGCAAAGTGCAGTTTCACCGAGTTGAATATATGGCACTGTCGGCAGATACCCCGCAAACTTTTTCACAGAGTTATGGCTTGAAACGAGATGTTCGTTGAAAGATCGTTTCACCACAGTGTTGTTTCCACCGAGTTCTGTACGTGGCACTTTCAGCAAAGGCTCCGCATAGTTTCACACCCTTCTCAGTGAACAAGATGTTAGTTGAAGGATGGTTTCCCCACAGTGGTGTTTCCCAAGTGGTGCATATGGCCTTATTCATGCAGGCCCCGCCTGCGGTTGCAAACCCTTCAGTCGTAGAGATACATGAGGTTAGATGACATAGGATTTGCCCACACACATATGTGAAGGGAGTCGAGTATATGGCACTTTCCCCATAAGCCGTGCATAGGTTTTCAAACACTTCAAACTTAGTGCCCCAAGATAATTGATAGATGGATTGTCCACTCTATTTTCTCACAGGGTCCCACAGTATATGTCACTTTCCACATCGTTCCCCACACAGGTTTTACAATGCTCCTCACGTAGTTTCATAAAGATGTTAGCTGAAAAATGCTTCCCTAAGAGTTCAGTTTGAGAGTGGAGTATAGGGCAATTCTGCATAGGTCCCGCAGAGCTTTTCAAACACTTCTAACTTAGGGAAACGAAATGTTAGTTGAAAGATCGTTTCCCCACAGGGTTGTTTCACAGAGTTCAGCATATGGCACTTACCGTGTGGGCTGTGCATAGGTTTCCAAAAGAGTTCACCCTGGGCGAAATCAGATATTAGTTGAAAGAATGGCACTTTCCCCATACGCCGCGCATAGGTTTTCAAACACTTCTAACCTAAATGAAAGAAGAATTGAGTTGAAAGACGGTTTCTCACAGTGTTGTTCCACAGTTGTCAGTATCTTGTACTTCCTGCCTTTTACCCGCATAGTTTTTCAAACGCTCCTTCCTAACTTGGTGCTACAGGATATTACTCTCAAGATGGTTTCCGCAAAGTGCAGGCTGACAGAGGTGAGTGAGTATATGGCACTTTCGGCATAGGCTCCCCATGGGTTTTCTAACGCTTCCAGTTTAGTTATACAAGATGTTGATTGAAAGATGGTTTCCCCACATGTTGTGTCACAGATTTGAGTATATGACCCTTTCCGCATAACCCCCAATAGTCTTCAATTCTCAATGATGGAAACCAGATGTTATTTGAAAGATCTTTTCACCACGTCGTTGTTTCACACAGTTGAGTGTATGGCCCTTAGTTTTTTAGGCTTCTCATAGGTTTTCAAACCGTTCTAAGAGGAACGAGATGGTAGTGGAAAGGTGGTTTCCCCACAGTGTTATTTCACAACGTTGAAGGCATGGCATGATCCTCGTGCATAGGCCCCGCATCTGTTTTCAAACACTTGCAACTGATATTAAGAGACAGATTGTTTCCCGACCGTGCTGTTTCACAGAGTCGAGTAAGTGGCGCTTGCACTGTAGCCCCATTATGGTTTTCGAGCCCCATTATGCTTCATTAGAGTGAAGCAAGAGATTAGTTGGAAGATGGATTCCCCACAGAGGGGCTCTAAGGCAGTTTCCTCAAAAGCCCAGCATGGGTTTTCAAACACTTCGTTCGTGAAAGAGGATGTCGGTTGAAAGACCATTTTTCCACATTTTTTTACACAATAGAGTATAAGTCACTCTCGTCAAAATTCCCTGCAAATGGTGACAACACCTGGCAGGGAAGCAAGATGTTATGAAGGATGGTTTCACCACACTGTTGTGGCACAGAGTTGAGTAATCGTACATTCCCCATTGCTGCCTGCGTGGGTTTTCAAACCCTTCTAAATTAGTGAAATCAGACGGTCGTTGAAAGAGGTTCACACCAGAGTGTTTGTTTCACAGAGTTGACTATATGGCAACTTGTCTCATAGTTAACCGATCATAAGTTTTTCCATCACTTCCAAATTAGTGAAACCGAAAGTTTGTTGAAAGATGGTTCCGCACACTCTGCTTTCACAGATTTGAGTGTAAGGCACTTTCTGCATAGGCCGCAACCTGGTTTTCACACGTCTAGCTTCGAGAAACCACATGTTAGGTGAAAGGTTTCCCCACGTCTTCTTCCATAGAGTTGAGTATAAAACTCTCAGATAAGCTGTTGTTTCACAGAGATGAGTGTACGGCACTTTCATTATAAGCTCCGCATAGGTTTTCAAACAATTTCATCTGATTGGAATAAGATTTTAGTGGCAAGCTGTTTCCCCGCAGTGTTTCTTCATACAGTTTTGTAGACGGCACTTTCGTTGTTGGCCCTGCGTGGGTCTTCAAGTACTTCTAACAGTGGAAGCAGATGATAGTTTCACCACACAGTTGTTTCACAAGGTTGAGTACATGGCACTTTTGGTGTCGACTCCACATGGGTTTTCCAACACTTCTAATGTAGTGAAATAGGATTTTGGTTGAAAGACGGTTTCCGCACAGTGTTATTTGCCAGAGTGTATGGCACTTTATACATAGACCCGCATAAAGTTTTCAAATAGCTATAACAGAACGTAACATGAAAACATAACATAACATAACATAACATAACATAACATAACATGACGTAACTGTAACAGAACGTAACTCAGACATAACATAATAACTCTAACATGGTGGTTGAAGGACGGTTTCTCCACAAAAGGGTGTCCCAACGTGCAGGGACTTGACAGAGTACATGGCACTTTCTGCATAA